>NC_133111.1:16439213-16492120 GCF_022965805.1 Primulina eburnea
ATATATCATGGAGCAGTGTTTTCGAGTGCTGCACTATGACGAGGATGAGAAGATGGAGTTAGCCGATTTCATGATCCAAGGAAAAGCTCGGAAATGGTGGAAACCTATTTCTGCCATTCTAGTTCAGCAGCATGGGCGGATTCGCTGAGAACATTTCCGTCAGGCCTTCATCAATCATCACTTTCCACCAGCTCTTCGTCAGGCGAAGAAGATGGAACTATTTACCATTAAGCAAACAGATTCGAGCATTGAGGATTATCAGAAGCGTTTTACAGATCTGTGGTCGTACGCTCCTCACATCAGTGAGAATTCTACATCAAAATATTCTCACTTCTTGAATGGTTTGAACTAGGAGATTTTTGATGGGGTTTCTGTCTGTGATGATCCTAGTTCGTACGAAGGATTAGTGAATCATTGTCGTCAAGCCGAGATTAGTATTGCAAGGAGGAAGGCTATTCAATCTAGCAAAATTTCTAGTTCGTTGGGAATGAGGGTTCAGTTTTTCAAGAAGTTTGCATCTTCTTCTTCTTCCGGTTTTGGAGGGGTGAACAGCTTTGGTAGGAAAAAGCTACAATGTGTCCACTGAGGAGGCAATAACCCGACGGAGAATTGTGGAAGAGCTACAGGTGCTTGTTTCAATTGTGGTGGTTTTGGTCACATGAAGAGGGATTGCCCTAATTTGGAGAATCAGATTGGAGGCGGAGGTTCTATGACAGGGTCTTACAGTGGAAAACAGTCTAAGGCCATGTACAACAGAAAGTTTTTCCGCATTAAGTTCTCGTCGTGTAGCGGGAAGGAATCACACGGTATCTCAGTAACGCCCACGAGTTTAGGGGCAAGTGTTTGCCCTTAAACCAAGAACTAGTGAGGAGCCAAACGAGAGCGTCATTGCATGTAATTTTCTTTTATGTGGTATTCATGCATATGTATTAATTGACACTGGGGCATCGCATTCATTCATAGCATCAATGTTTGTTAAGAAGCATAAACTCCCCTACGTGTCAATAGATGTTTTGATGTCGGTGTCTACACCGATGGGACAATAGGATTTAGCTAAGCGGATTGTAGTAGACTGTTGGTTAGAGTTTGAGGGAAAATACTTGTCTGCCAATTTGATGATATTGGCTATGGAGGATTTCGATTGCTAACCTTAAGTAATCACCAATTGTATGCTATATTGAATAAGTGCATGTTTTGGCTCGACAGAGTTGTCTTCTTGGGACATGTTATATCGAAAGATGGGATATCAGTGGATCCTAGCAAGATCGAAGCAATGTTGAGTTGGGCACGACCGGAATCAGCTCAAGAGATAAGAAGTTTTCTAGGTTTGACAGGTTATTACCGGATATTCATCTCAGGGTTTTCTCAGATTGCCAAACCATTGACACAATTGATGTGTAAGAATGTGCAGTTTGAATGGACACATGATTGTGAAACTAGTTTCAATGAACTGCGTCAAATTTTGACAACTGCACCAGTTTTAGTTCTGTCATCTGGATCAGGAGGTACATTGTTTACACTGATGCATCACTTGAAAGACTTGGGTGTGTTTTAACCTAGAATGGTCATGTGATTGCATATGCATCCAGACAGTTGAAGAAGCATGAAGAAAATTATCCTGTTCATGATATGGAATTGGCAGCGATTTTTTCTTTGAAAATCTGGCGACATTATCTCTACTGAGAGAGATTTGAGATCTTTACGTATCACAAGAGTTTGAAGTATATCTTCACTTAAGCAGAGTTGAATATGCGCCAAAGAAGATGGATGGATTTGTTAAAGGATTATTATTGCAAAATCAAGTATCATCGAGGATCAGTGAACCTTACAGCTGATGTTCTTAGTCACAAGGTGAGATTATCTGCACTTCAGACAAGCTTCATATCAAGTGTAATCCAAGATTATTGTTCTCTGGGATTTCACTACCGTCATAAGAAAGGAATGGAACACATTCGAGTAACGAGCATTTTATCTGAACAGATGTTGTATGCCAAAATCAGAGAAGCTCAGTTTCCTGATCAGAAGGTGAAAAAGTTAGCAAGTTTAGCTAACAGAGACAACACATCTGGCTTTGCGTTCGAAACAGATGGAACCTTGTATCTGTCAGGAAGAATCGTAGTTCCAGAAGATTCTAAATTGAGATACGAGATTTTATCTCAAGCTCATGGGAGTAATTTGAGTATCCACCTTGGAAGCATGAAAATGTATAAGGATTTGAAGACCAAGTTTTGATGGAAAGGTATGAAGAAAGCGTTTACCAGTTTGTAGCCAAGTGTTTGGTTTGTCAGCAAGTGAAAGCTGAATATCGACGACCAGGAGGATTACTTCAGAATCTTCCTATCCCTGAGTGGAAGTGGGAGCATGTAACGATGGATTTTGTCACCCACTTGCTCCTGTCTTCTATGAATTGTGATGCAATTTGGGTTGTTGTTCACCGACTGAATAAGTCAGCACATTTCATTCCATATAGTCGGGAATATGGTTTCGATCACATGGGAAGACTATACATCCTAGAGATTCTTAAATATCGTGGTGTGCCAACAAGTATAGTTAGTGACAGAGATCCATGCTTTACCTCAAGGTTCTAGGGAAGTTTTCAAAAAACGTTGGGAACTACATTGAGTCTGAGGACTGCCTATCATCCAGAGACCGATGATCAGTCTTAGAGGACTATTAAGACACTCGAGGACATGTTGCGTGCTTGTGCTTTGGATTTTGGACCAGTATGGCATGATCACCTTCCGCTTGTGGAGTTTGCATATAACAATAGCTACCATAGTAGCATTGGTATGGCTCCATTCGAAGCATTATTTGGTAGACATTGTCTTACTCCATTGTTTTGGGACGAAGTAGGAGAACGAAAATTTCAAGGACCTGAATTAGTGCAACAAATGATTGACGTAGTGGAATTGATCAATAAGAGAATTAAAACTGCACAAGATCGTCAATTGAGTTACGCGAATACCAAGCGTAGACCTCTATAGTTTCAGTCAGGGGAAACAGTTTTCCTTAAAGTTCCAAGATTCATCAGGCCTTTTGAGATCTTGGAATGTGTTGGAAACTTGGCATATCAATTGCCTTTGCCACCGTATCTATCCAGCATTCATAATGTCTTTCATGTATCGTTGCTACGACAGTATGTAGCTGATGAATCGCACGTTCTTGGTCCGACAAATGTTCAACTTGAAGAAGACTTGACTTATGTTGAGCAGCCGCTTTTAATCCTAGGTAGGAAAGAGAAAAAGCTCAGAAACAAGACCATTTTACTTGTTTTAGTGCAATGGCAACACCGAGGTGCTGCGGAAGCGACTTGGGAGTTAGAGAGTCGTATGCACTCAAAGTATCAACATTTGTTTTGAGTTGTATTTTAATCAGTTGTATTGTACATCTGTTCTGATTTCGAGGACGAAATCTTTGTAAGGAGAGGAGGATGTAATGACCCGAATTTCATTTGGAGTGAAGTATTAATTAAGAGATAATTAATGAGTTGTTAATTAAGTATTATTAAGGAATTGATAATTCAGGATCAAGCTGTTGGGATCCATCGAATTTCAAAATGGATAACCCGATCTACATCAGATTACATTATCTCGAGAAATCCAACAAGACAAATGAGATTCTGACACATGGTAGATAAGATTGATTCGGATTTTTTGAAATAGTCCGGATTCAGCCTATAAATGGAAGCTGAATACTTTTGTTTCCTTCATCGCATTCTCCATAGAGAGTTCTAGCCATATACCTTAGGTTTTCTAGCCAGGTTTTAGGGCACTTTGGTGTCGGAAAGTCTCGGAGCTAGTGTCGACTTGAGGAGGGGTCAATGAACTAAGATCGAGACATCAGCAGCGGGCATATGAAGGACATGCATAATCCTAAAGCCTTAAATATTGGTTTAAGGATCATTAGGGAAAACTTTGTAGTATGTTTTAATTCAGGATCTGGTTTGATAGTGATTTCATTAGGTTGGTATTGTCTATGTTCAAAGCTTTATGTCTGATTGTTTTATTGAGGTACGTGATGTACTGACTGAGATATCAAGCGTAGTAGACACTCTTATATGCTGCATATTTATCTGTTGCATGATACATGTTTTACTTCTTTGGCATATTATGAATGACATATCATGTTGAGCCTGATATCTTTTGAGATATATCTCATTTGTTGGGGACGCTCAGCCTCATTCTGTATTGTGGACGATGAGGCATCGAGAGCTACAGTGTCCGACGGGACCCGCGGGTTCCGATGACCTGGACATTGTAGGTCCACCTCTTGATGATGAGTGTTTAAGGCAAAACATGCCTAGGGCAGATCAGAGACTACACACTCAGGCGCCTCTAGACTGAGCATGAGATTCTTGACTTGATCCTTGATATCCGAGCATATTGCATTTCGCATCATCATATCAGTTTGTATCTCGTACATTCTCGTATTGGGCGATTGTCGCTCACGTCCTTGTTTGAATCTTTGGCACCCCATTCCACGGGGCATGTCTTAATTTGGACGGTTCGGACGACCAGGGCAGTGGCTAGAGCAGTTGGGTTTTCGGTGGTGATCCAGTGGAGGTTTTATGTGGTTTATATTTTTCTCGTTCAGTATGATGTTTTCGTTATGGTTGTATTAACGTATAAGACTGTTGTTATTGTTATGTTTTCGTTTGAGTTGTAAGATGATTAAGTATTTGGTTTCCGTTGTTTAATTGTTGTTATTAAGTTTAATGTTGCATGTTTATTAGTCTTTTTAGTAGTGTCTCGGGTAAGGGCGTTACAGTTTATGTATCACGTATATGACCTTTTTGGTAATTATGAAAAAAATACGTTGCATGCTTGGTTTTAATATTTTTAAAAGTGATGAAAATGATGATGTTTTGAAGGATGATAGTTTTTTGTGACAGACGATATATGTATACAATGAGTTGTAAGGCCAAGGCTCAGTGTATAGGTATTACTGTCGATGATGTCCTCGGTGACGGGTACCACGGTTTTTATGTATATGGATCTATCGAATAGTGCTGATACGAAAGTCACAACTAGCGAACTAAATTTGATTAAGGAAAATGAATAAGTATCTAATGATATGATGAGATGTTATTACACGCTATGCCATGATATGAAATGTTTAAGTTCATGCTTATTTCAAGTTCATGGAATGTATTTTTATTAGGGAAGTTTTCATTGTTGCCTGTTATGCTATTAACGTGGCAGGTGTGTTGAGTCTTTAGACTCACTAGGCGTGAATGTTGCAGGTGAGCACTTTGTTGAGGAGGTTGGAGGCGTCGAAGTCTAAGTAGGCAAGGCTGGATGTGCGCATTTGAACCCGAGGACCATATAATTTCCGCACATCATGATTTGATATAGGAGTGGACGTGATTATTTTATATGCTTTTGTTTTGACATGTTGGTAGTCATGAGAATTTTTACTTACTTCCTGTTATTTTATTTTTAACGTAAGTCTAGTGTCGTCGACACGGCTGATATTTTTAAACTGCAGTATTTCTATTTGTCATTGTATTAAATCTATTTTTGAAATGTGATACTTTCAGCAGTGTTGCATGCATTCTTAATTTATGTAATTTTTGAGTTTGAGCTTGTTAAAAAAAAATTATAGCATTTTTAAGCAGTAGACGTTTCAATTTGTCTCAGAGCAAGGGTCATGTGAATGGTTGTGCCACCGCCAACTTTTACAGCTCAGTATCCAAATCTCAAGTCTATAAGCTTTTATGTTTTAAATATTTTAAATAGTTTATTGCTATCACCTGCATGATTGCATATTATACGTTTTACAGCGATTTACAGTACATGTCTAGATGTTTTCAGGGTTTAAGGATTAAATGTTTTGAAAGCTATATTAAATTGCATGATTGTTTACGTTAAGAATTTGGATTGTATTCATATATCATGCCTCCTAGACGCACCCCTAGCACAAACTGTCATGATGATACTTCCAGAGGCGATAGAGGTCTTCCACTGCCCCCACCAGCGGCATTGGATGCCGTTATTCGAGTTCTCTAAGGAATGCTAGACTTCTAGAGCGGCGCAGCAGGTTCCTCGACCTCAGACAGACATTTTTGAGCAGTTTCGACGGTTCAACCCGAAGGAGTTCAGGGGTACTACTGACCCTTTCGTAGCGGAGGGTTAGATTTGGTCTTTGGAGATACATTTCCAGTATTTGAAGATGCTGGATGGCGACTGGGTCAGGTGCGCCACTTATATGTTGAGAGATGATGCATCCCTTTGGTTGGAGGGAGCAGCGCACGGGTTGAACTTGGCTACCCTCACATGGGATCTATTCAAAGAGGTGTTCTACGATAAGTATTTTCCATCCGATGTCAGGGGTCACCTGACGAGGGAATTCATGAGTCTCTGCCAGGAGGACTCGACTGTGGCTGACTTTATCAAGAAGTATGACAGGGACTGTCATTTTGTGCCCCTTATTGCGAGAGATGCTGCCCAGAAGCTGAGGAATTTCATGGATGGCTTAAGACCCACGTTGCACCAGGATGTTATGATGATGAGACCGGCTAGCTATGGTGAGGCCACCGCTTGTGCTTTTCGGGTGGAGCAGCCCCTGAGGGACATTGATTTTGAGATGCAGAGGAAGATATCTCATGCCAGTCCAGCTCCCAGCCACAAAAGAAACAATTCACGGGACCACCAAAACATCAGGGGCAGGAGAAGTCCCAGTGACAGATTAAGAGGTCGGGTCAACAGAGGCCACCACAGGTACCAATGGCTCCGAAGCCGGCAGAGGGGCAGCCATGCAAGCAATCAAACTGCTTCCACCTCGAAAAATGTTTATGGGTAACCTACAAATGATTCATATGCGAGAAAGAGGGCCACAAGGCGGTAGATTGCCCTAAAAACATGTGCCCCACTACTGGCAGAGCATATATGTTGGAAAATAAATTTCAGTGATTTGACAAACTAAGCTTCGAAACGTATTTTGAATAATTGATCAAAGGCATCGAGCTTAACTGATTCAAGAATTGCAACTGTTAGTTGCCATTAGCTAAAGATTAATGCATACCAGCTATAAATTATACACGTCATCAGCTGAAGCAGAAATATAACTGACTGATCAGTTGGGAACTGATCAGTTGAAACAAATCAGTTATAAGTTTTCAAGAAAAGTATCTTTCAACTGGTTCTTCAGCTGTACATGTCATCGGTTGAGAACGACAACCGACAAATATTACAACAGACTACAACTAGTAGTGGGACGCCGCATTTCAGAGATTGCAGTGTACGATTGTAAGAGTATATCGATGTGGCTATCAACAGATATAAAGTTTCAAATGATATTTAGTATTACCGTTGAGAGGGAAGCCTATAAATAGGTGAAGAGAGCAGCTGAGATAAATAACACGCGAACTACTATTCTATTCAAGCTTGTTGTTACTCTACTAAAATACAACTCGCAATCAGAAATCAAAGCTCACTCTAATCAGTTTTATCAGTACCAATCAAGGCTATATTTATGAGCTTACTAGCACCTTGAAATCTTTGTTAGATTTATTCAGTTGTGTTGTATTCAGTCACGCACTGTAAAAGCACTTGTGAACTAAGAGTTTTAGTTCGGCAGTGTTAAGAACAAACTGAAGTGAGTCAGTACAACGTTTGTATTCGATCAAAGTCTTTTAGTGAATATCCTATGTTCGTGATAGAAGGGGTGACATAGGAGTTATTCTATTCTCCGAACATCCAGAAACAAATCGCGTGTTTTACATTTCAGCTATTCTATCTTTCAGACAGTTTATTTCCGCAAATGTTTTTCAGTTAAACTGATTGTTATCGACTGACGAGATACCGAGTATCAGTTTGTAACGAAACTGAACCCTTTATTCGAAGTGAGTGTTTATTCAACCCCCTCCCTTCTAAACACTTATCACCTTCTTAACCGATCCTTTAAAGTGGTATCAGAGCAGTTGTATCTTGTCTTAGAATATTTCTACTCAAACTATTGATCATGTATTCCATCAACAAGATCCCAATGTTTTCCAGAGAGGAATTCGATGATTGGAAAATCAGGATGCAGGATCACTTAACTGCACAAGACGATGATATGTGGTACGTCATCACTGACGGACCAATGAAGATTATGAAAGCCAATACAGCAGTTGCAATCACAGATGGGGCACCTCATAGAATTGAAAAGCCCAGAGATGAGTAGACTGCTGAGGACAAACGAAAAGCAAATCTTGAAAATGTAGCAAAGGGCATACTGTACAAAACACTGGACAAATTAACATTCAGTAAAATCAAAATATGTAAGACATCCAAAGAGATTTGGGAAAAGCTGATCCAGCTTTGCGAAGGGAATGAACAAACCAAAGAGAATATAATTTCTGTTGCTGTTCAGAAGTTTGACAATATCAAACTGAGAGCTAGTGAAACGATGCATGAATATGATGAAAGAACCAGCTAAATCATCAATGAATTAAATGCACTTGGAAAAGTGTATACCCACAAAGAAGTTGCCTTAGAAGTGATTAGAGTTCTTCCCAAGGTGTGGGGACCCGGACGCTAATCATCTTCTTAATCATCTTGGGGTTTAATTATCAATTAAGATAAACAGGGTCTAAAAATTTTTCTTTTAAAAATGCGGAAGGTAATGGAATCATTCTATTATACAAACCATTAAAATAATACAAATCCTGTATAACATGCATTTAATTTAAAATTAGGTTCAACTACTACAATCGAGTAATAAAACCTATCTACATCCAAGTCTGTGATCACCGCTCTAATCTCGATCTCTCATCATCTTCTCGACCCTGATCAAGCCCCACCTGTTGTCATGCACACATACAAACAAGACAACAGCCGGATAACTCCGGTGAGATATAAATATCCCAGTATAAACAATGTATACATGCAATCATATAAAACATATATAAAAGCACAAACAAACATCAAAACATATATCAATACTAGTCTGTAGATAAAACATGAATCGTAATCTACGAAACATAAATTAATACGGATCTGTAACTCAAACTCTAGTCTCAATATTTAAGACTCGACTCATCTCTCATTCTAATCTAGGGATCCCGATCTAAGTTAGACTTTTGATATGCTGTATCGAGTGTCTACAATAGACGTCGATCTACATCTAAAGCTCATCGATACACCGTAAGTCTAGGGTCTGAGCAGTTCTGACAAAGACTTAGACTTGGGCATGCTATATCGAGTGTCTACAATAGAAGTCGATCTACATCTAAGCTCATCGATATACCACAAGTCTAGTGTCTTAGCAGTTCTGTCCAAGACTTGGCGGTTCTGCCCTAGCTAGGCTGATCTGCCCTAGACTCAAACTCTGGCTCTGCTATAATTCAATAAACTTAACATATCGATCTGATAATCTGCAAATATCAATACAATAAAATAAAGTATGTGATTTAGGAAACTCAAGTCAAACCTAACTCGAGTTGTGCAATCCCGAATCAACATTTATTTATACCTTTGTCTTCTCGGTCTGACGAAGACGAAGTCTTGTATTCTGATCTGTCCATACCCAGTCTGGCAATGACAATCGTATAATTGCAATATCAGTAAATAACTCAATTCAAAACCTGTTCTGATCAATACTCAAATAAGTATATAATCTGATCCATCTCTGATATAATCCATAATCAATTCATAATCCAAATCTGTCCCATTTTCAATTGGTATAATCAGAAAATCATAACAATTTCATAATCAGTCTGTTCTTCGATCTGGCTTCGATTATGCAATGTCTAGTATTCCCAGAACACATAATAATGATCAAATCACAATTCTCCCAATACATAAATTTCAAACCATATCAGAAAGTAATGAAACTTACGTCCTTGTGTAGTAGGTGACGAGAGGAGCACAGAACTGTGTTAAGATTTAAATTCTGATAGACGGATTGTACAAAATTAATTTTCTAGAATTTAAGGAATCTTGAGGAATTTCTCTGAAGCTTTTCACGTTTCCTCACTGTAATTGTCGAAGGAATGAAATATATATGTAAAGTTGCATGAAGAGACAAGTGTCCCACTCAATCCATTAATTGCATTTTAGTCCCTCAACTTTTCACTATTTGCAAATCGGCCCCTATTCAATCTATTCGATTCAATTTCAATCCTAAATAAGTTCAAACATCTTGGAATATAATTGAACACTCCATAATTCTCTAATTCAATAATCTCGATTTAAAATAATATCATTTCTATAATCTCGGACCTTACATTTCTCCCCCTCTAAGATACGATTTCGTCCTCGAAATCACAGGTAATCAAGTCAAATATCAACACGAAACGTATACAAGAGGTAAATCAGAAAACTTATTTCAATGAATCAATTCTGAAATTTCAATCTCATATCAAATTCTGTCTTTCAGATAGCCTCATTGATCTACTGACAATCTTACTGTGTTTTCAACAACAAAATAATATTCGTTCTGAAATATTTTTCTTTTACTGATCTCTGATTCCAATCTGGAATAAGAATTCAAAAGTATAATATCATAATACTCTTCAAAATAGCTCTGACAAAATCAATCTCGCAATACTGGCTATACAACATCCGTATATACCCACTAAAGCTCATAACAAATCAATACCATCATTTGTTACCAAATATTTTTATCCCATTCAAGGATATATTAAATCTTCGGCCTCAAATACCAATCGTCACCATCCGACGTCGGCATATTAAGTCTGTCTGGTCTGAGCTATCTTCATTCTCTTCTGAATTATCTTCAATTTCTTTGTCATATTTCTGATTCTATCGGATCCAATCTCAAATATCTCCGCGATTTTATTCCTCTGTCAAAGAAATCTGCAGTACTCACTGTACACTGTCTTGTCTGTAACTATCTCATTACCCACCTGATGACTATCATTGTACGATAATTCATAAAGTGACCATCTGTCATATCAATTAATGCTAGCATCTAGCACTACAGTTCCACCAATATCTTCCAATATCTGGATAGTCCACTTTGGCTATCTGTCAGTCGGTGGATAATATATGAGAAAGCTTATGGTATATTCTGCCACAAGTACAAAATCAATCAAAATCACAATATGATATAGTCTAGTTCTACATTTTGGTCAATCTGACCATTTCTCTGACATCGATCTTTGTCATATGGTCATGTTTGTACGTCATCTTGTACAAATTAATAGATATAGATTGAACAATCTGTCAATCACAATCATACCATATCACAATCTGGAAAGTATTACAGTGATCTTATTACGAAATTCATCGAATTATACTCCCCATGTTTGGTCAGAAATATACAAATTTTGTAATAAATATTCTGATCTCTATCTTTCTATCTTCATTTATTGGCGCTTCAGACATTTCAGTACAAATTCTGTCAATATTTCAGCATAAATTCTGCCATAACTGATTTACTATGTCTCTATCAAAACTGTCTGTCCGAATATCATACATTTACAGTCACTGAATGAAAACTGAATCAACTACTGTGTGTTGCTGACACTGTCTGTCATTTCAAATTCGAACTATTTGATACAACTAATCAATTAACAATATAAATTAAAGAAAAATACCTACCTGGTATTCGGCTCTGACTATCAGTAAGATTCTGTTATACAATTCTGAAACATTTGACATCACAAGATAATCATTCTCATACAGTAAAAATCACATATCTGCTACTCTGATCGATGCTCTGCTCTGATTATCGAATTCAAGTTCTGAACATTCTGATCACATTTTTGAATCACTGAAATTCTCGAATTCAACTCTGATTCGGATTGAACTGTATATAATCTCAACGGTTCACAATGATCTGTATCAAATACGGCTGTGGAAATATAACAATACTCAAGAAAACACAAAACAACAATCGTATAAGATAATCTGCCAACTCAGACAAGAGTAAATTTCTGACATTTCTGAAATTTCTGATACTTCTGATCTTTCTGATATCGGTATCATTCTCAGCCACTGATCACAATCTCAACTGTGTCAAAATCAAGCAGTATACTAACTTCAGATATCGCTTATTCTGAATACAATCTGTTTCAAGCAAGATTTCTATCTGAATAATTTTTTGTATACAAATCACAGTTATCAGAGTATTCAATACAATCTTCAGATATTCGATTCAATCAATCAGATGATGCAATTATATCAGAATATCATAGATATAATAAGCATGACTCATCAGAATATCTCTGAACATACTGAAACATGCCAAAGAGAAACACTAAATCGGATGTAACTCCTGGTCGACACTCTTCTACTGATCTTTCAATTCTTTCAATTCACTCTGTATCATTCTGTACATTCAATATCATTCTGTACTGAATTCTACAATACAACCAATACCTAGTATCGATTCAATTCTGAAATTTATCTTTCTAATATAAAGCAAATCTGCAATTTTATCTGGAAAATCATCAGCCAACTCGTATATCATTGGCAGATCTGCCAATTCTAGGCTCGATTTCAGTACATCTACTGAATACATAAGGATACCATCTGCTCCTTTCTGTATTAATCGAGTCCCTAGACAACACAGATATCAAAGGAATTCTGAATCTAAAATCCTTACCGTGTAATCTCTACTCATCAGCCATATTTGGTCTGAATCTTACAATTTTCTGAAAAGAATCTATAATAGTTCTGTACTTGTTTAGCATATTAATATCAATAATGCAATCAAATCAGAAACCACAAGTACATAATCTAACTCGATCTCATTCTTTTCTTATCGTAATATACAACCTTTCACAGAACTCTCTGATATCAATCTTTCTTTCCCAAAAGGTAAAGACATCAATACTACAGTGAATACAGACCCAACAGATATAGTATATCTCAATGCAACTCAGTCAAAAATAATAGTAGAGAATGCATTAGTATATATCAATACATATGCAATCTAATCTTAAAAGAACACTACCTGTCACTATATCATCAAGTGTCTCTTGGGTCTGTTCCTCGGTCACTATCACCAGATGGTCCTGATCCCTGAAATCTTCGGGAATCTCTTCGTGGAAAAACTCTAGCAAAGTGCCCCGGCTATCGGCAGATACGACAACTACCAGTAACTCCCTGGCATAGCTCCATGGGATGTCTTCCTCCGCAGGCCCTGCAATACACTCCAGTATAACTCGGGCTAGAACCACTGGAGCTATAGGAACCACTCCATAACTTCTTCAACTGTTTCTTTCGAGCTTTCAGCAAATCTTGCTTTCCACTCGTGTTGCCGCGATCAATTCGGAGAGGGGATTGCTGTGTCTGGGGTTGTATCGCACACACCCTTGTTAGTTGTCTAATCAGACTCGACTCCGCTCTCTTCGCTCTACTCAAGGCATCAGCAAAATGATAAGGTCGCTGCATATTCATCAATGCAACTATCTCCGAGTTCAATCCTCTGATGAACTGATTCGCTACAGCCTCATCATTCCCAACTATCTGAGGAACAAAACGCAGTAGGGTAGAGAATTTAGCAACATATCCTTCAATATTCAGTTGTCCTTGGTTCAAATTCTCAAACTCTGCTTTCTTGTCTTCTCGGTAAGAAACTGAGAAAAATCTTCGATAAAATTCAGTTCTGAATATTTCCCACGAATTAACTGTACCTCTCTGTTCTAACATTCTTTTACTGGTAATCCACCAACTCCTGGCGGCTTCTCGTAACTGGTTAGGCACCATTTTAACTCTCTGTTCATCTGTACAGGCAAGTAAATCGAACAGTATTTCTATGTCATCAAACCAATTCTCACAATCTTCAGACGTCTCGGTACCACTCAGAATCAGCGGATGTAATAGTTGAAACTCTTTCAACTTTATTTCCATCTGAGTTTCTGATACATCCATCTGTTCAGTCGAAGTACTACCTCTTTCTGGAATTCTCCGTGGAGGTATATCTGCTTATCAAAACATTAGTAACCCAATACTAAAAATCTGTTCCAATCTTTCTTTGATCATCTTATTGCTGATCGAGAATCAAATCTGATTCATACTCAATAATACATATTACCAATTCAAATCAGATAATTAGATAACATGTATTTCAAAGCAGTAACAAATAGTATCTTGCTAACATATAAAATGTCAATCAACATTAAAATAAATCGCATGCTAGCAATCACATGCAAGGAAAGAAAACTCAATCTACCCCGCTCATTCTCTTCTACCTCAGTCTAAAGGATCTATCGCTCTGATACAATCTGTTGTAGGGACCCGGACGCTAATCATATTCTTAATCATCTTGGGGTTTAATTATCAATTAGGATAAACAGGGTCTAAAAATTTTTCTTTTAAAAATGCGGAAGGTAATGGAATCATTCTATTATACAAACCAATATAATAATACAAATCCTGTATAACATGCATTTAATTTAAAATTAGGTTCAACTACTACAATCGAGTAATAAAACCTATCTACATCCAAGTCTGTGATCACCACTCTAATCTCGATCTCTCATCATCTTCTCGACCCTGATCATGCCCCACCTGTTGTCATGCACACATACAAACAAGACAACAGCCGGATAACTCTGGTGAGATATAAATATCCCAGTATAAACAATGTATACATGCAATCATATAAAACATATATAAAAGCCCAAACAAACATCAAAACATGTATCAATACCAGTCTGTAGATAAAACATGAATCGTAATCTACGAAACATAAATTAATACGGATGTGTAACTCAAACTCTAGTCTCAATATCTAAGACTCGACTCACCTCTCATTCTAATCTAGGGATCCCGATCTAAGTTAGACTTTTGGTATTCTGTATCGAGTGTCTACAATAGACGTCGATCTACATCTAAAGCTCATCGATACACCGTAAGTCTAGGGTCTGAGCAGTTCTGACAAAGACTTAGACTTGGGCATGCTATATCGAGTGTCTACAATAGAAGTCGATCTATATCTAAGCTCATCGATATACCACAACTCTAGTGTCTTAGCAGTTCTGTCCAAGACTTGGCGGTTCTGCCCTAGCTAGGCTGATCTGCCCTAGACTCAAACTCAGGCTCTGCTATAATTCAATAAACTTAACATATCGATCTGATAATCTGCAAATATCAATGCAATAAAATAAAGTATGTGATTTAGGGAAACTCAAGTCAAACCTAACTCGAGTTGTGCAATCCCGAATCAACATTTATTTATACCTTTGTCTTCTCGGTCTGACGAAGACGAAGTCTTGTATTCTGATCTGTCCATACCCAGTCTGGCAATGACAATCGTATAATTGCAATATCAGTAAATAACTCAATTCAAAACCTGTTCTGATCAATACTCAAATCAGTATATAATCTGATCCATATCTGATATAATCCATAATCAATTCATAATCCAAATCTGTCCCATTTTCAATCGGTATAATCAGAAAATCATAACAATTTCATAATCAGTCTGTTCTTCGATCTGGCTTCGATTATGCAATGTCTAGTATTCCCAGAACACATAATAATGATCAAATCACAATTCTACCAATACATAAATTTCAAACCATATCAGAAAGTAATGAAACTTACGTCCTTGTGTAGTAGGTGACGAGAGGAGCACAGAACTGTGTTAAGATTTAAATTCTGATAGACGGATTGTACAAAATTAATTTTCTAGAATTTAAGGAATCTTGAGGAATTTCTCTGAAGCTTTTCACGTTTCCTCACTGTAATTGTCGAAGGAATGAAATATATATGTAAAGTTGCATGAAGAGACAAGTGTCCCACTCAATCCATTAATTGCATTTTAGTCCCTCAACTTTTCACTATTTGCAAATCGGCCCCTATTCAATCATTTCGATTCAATTTCAATCCTAAATAAGTTCAAACATCTTGGAATATAATTGAACACTCCATAATCCTCTAATTCAATAATGTCGATTTAAAATAATATCATTTCTATAATCTCGGACCTTACACAAGGAGTGGGACGTAAAGACCATGACAATGAGGGAATCCAAGGACCTGAACAAGGTTGAGCTTCATGATCTATTTGCTGATCTGAAGGCATATGAGTTCGAGCTGCAAACTCGAGAAGGAGAACCCTTTACTCCAGCAGTCACAACTGCCTTAGCTGCTGTTAGAACAGAACCAACTGGTTCAGTCGAGAAGGTTGCTGATCAACTAAGAAATGATGCCAAACCTGAAATTGTAGATCAATTTCATTAAAAAATTCGGAAGATTTATGAGGAAAAATCTGGGGAATTTCCAGAAGCACTATCAGAGAAAAAATTCCAAAGAGGAATCAAATGCTTGCTACAACTGTGGCAAACCCGGTCACTTCATTGCTGATTGTACCAAACCCAAGAAGGACAGTCAAGGCTCGATTGAAATAAAGAAGAAGTTATATGAGCACAAGAGGAGACCCAAAGTTGATAAGAAATCCTTCCGGAAGAAGCATGAGGTGCTCTTAGCCGAAGAGAGCAAATCAAAATGGGCAAACTGACAGCAAAGAGTCAGAGCCAGAAACCTCATGCAGTTCCAGTGATGGTGAAGAGGAAGTGAAGTGTCTAATGACTGGTGACATAGAAGTGGAGTCAAGCAGTCAACAGGTATTTGACTTTAGCTCAACTGATTTCATTAGAGAAGAACTCATTTCAACTCTTCATGACATGGTTAGTGAGTACCATAAGCTTGCCTTATCATTTGAAAGGGCTAGAGAAAAGCAAAATGATCCCATATACAATAAAACTACAACTGATGCATCAATTGATGTGTTGAGTTTTAAAGGGGAAATTGCTGAGCTAAATGCTGAAAGAAGCAGGAATCAATCAATAAATCAAAAGTTGATTCTTGAAAATTCAAAGAAAACTTAGCTTATTCAGGCTTGGAACAAATCATCTGTTGTATTAACTGATATACAGAACTCACAGAAATCAGTTACTGATAAAACTGGTTTAGGGTTCAGTAACAAAGATGAAATGTCTTCCAATGATACTCGACCGAAACTGAATATGGATAAAGGGAAATATATTCACTTTGTCAAATCAGCTGCGGCACAAGAACAAACAGAGCCAAGTAAACTGATTGAACAGCCTACTGAAAGTACGAACAAGGCTAAAAGATATGGTATTGGTTATAGCCCAAAATTTTTAACTGACTCACAGTCGTCAAAAAGATTCAGCATGAATTATTCAAATGGCTACTCCAATTACTATAACAACAAGCCGGTTCAGAAAAGATATCGGCCGAACAATAAGTTGAACAGAGCCGAATCACATGTTGTCTTATCTGCACACTACACACCAAGCACACACAAATCGAGAAAGACAATCTGGAATACGGCAACTGGACAGTCAGTTAGACTGATCCAAGTCTGGATTCCTAAAGGACTAATCAACTTTAGACCCAAATAGAAAAAGGGGTACCAAAATCTTATCTTGTGTGTGATTCCAGGTAACAGGTACAAGCATTGAATCTATATGGTACTTGGATAGTGGATGTTCACGCCATATGACATGAGATGCAAACTTGTTATCTCAACTGATCAAGTTCACTAGTCCAAACATCAGTTTTGGAGATAATTCCAAGGGTAAAACTATGGGTAAGGGTAAGCTTATCCATGGTAACTTTATCATTAAAGATGTTTTATTAGTTGAGAATCTTAAGTATAATCTGATTATCATTAGTCAGTTATGCGATAATGGATTCTCAGTCCAGTTTGACAAACATTCTTGTTCAGACAAAGATGCAACTGATGAGGTCATACTAACTGCCAAACGGTGTGGAAACACTTACAAAGTCAGTTGGAATGATCAACCTTATTCACTAGTATGTTTTATTGCTTCAAAATCTTCTAAAAACTGGTTGTGGCATAAGAGATTAAACCACCTGAACTTCAAATTTATTGCGTATCTGAATAATCACTATCTTGTTACTGGTTTGTCCAAAATGGATTTTACCAAAGATAAAGTTTGCTCAGCATGTTAGTTTTGTAAACAAGTTAAATCTTCTTTTAAAAACAAGGGCACTAAATCTTCTTCTCGATGCTTAAAGCTGTTACATATGGATCTATTTGGTCCAATAGCAGTCATGAGTTTAGGGAGAATGAAATTCACCTTGGTGGTTGTAGATGATTTTTCAAGATTTACTTGGGTTATTTTTCTCATATCCAAAGAACAAACTGCTACTCAACTGATCAAGCTTTTCAAAAGAATATTAAATGAGAAATCAGTTGGAATTGATAGAATCAGATCTGATCTAGGAACTGAATTCATCAATTAAATTCTTTCAAATTTTTTAGAGAATGCGGGAATTAAGCATGAGCTCTCAGCAGCTAGAACTCCTCAGCAAAGTGGTGTAGCTGAGAGGAGAAATCGAACGCTTAAAGAAGCTGCTAGAACAATGCTTGCAGATTCTTGTATTTCCCAAAGGTTTTGGGCAGAGGCAGTAAACACTACGTGCTATACTCAGAACAGATCGATGATTAATAAAAATCAATTGAAAAAACCTTATGAGATCTGGCATGGACGAAAAAATGTGGTTTTCTACTTCAAAATATTCGGCTGCAGATGTTTTATTCTTCACAATGGCAAAAATCATTTTAAAGCCTTTGATGCTAAATCTGGAGAGGGAATATTTTTGGGATATTCGTCAGTTAGCAAAGCTTATAGAGTCTTTAACAAGAGCACTTTAAAAGTTGAAGAGTCTATACATGTTGTTTTTGATGAAACTGTTATAACTGATAAGCCAACTGATCCAGTTGAGCTAGTTCATCGATTTATAGATATCAGTTTGGAGGATGATCATGAAGAAGAAAATCATAACAATCGAAACATCCTTCAAACACCCGAACCTGAAATTGTAGATCAATCAGTTGAATAAGAAGTAGTTCCTGAAAATCAGTTGGAAGAGCAAAGAAATGATAGTCAGTTACCAACTGAAATAGCTCCAATTGAAACTGAAAACATTCAGTTGCTTTCTGAAGAAATTGCTGATACAGAAGCAACTAATGCTGAACTCAGATGGAAGAAATCACATCCTCCAGAATTGATGATAGGTAATCCATCTGACCTGGTAAGAACAAGAAATCAAATGCTCAATCTATTTATTCATTCAGCTTTTGTATCGCAATTGGAACCGAAGAAAACTGATGAAGCTCTTGCTGATCTAAACTGGACAAATGCAATGCAAGAAGAGCTGAATCAGTTTACCCATAACAATGTCTGGAACATAGTTCCAAGACCAATCTCAAAAACTGTTATTGGTACAAAATGGGTGTACAAGAATAAACTGAACGAAAATGATTCAGTTGTGTGCAACAAGGCGAGACTGTAGCACAAGGATATAGTCAAGAAGAAGAAATTGATTACGATGAAACATATGCACCAGTTGCAAGACTGGAAGCTATCAGAATATTCCTTGCCTAAGCATCATTAAAAAATTTCAAAGTCTACTAGATGGATGTAAAGAGTGCATTCCTAAATGGCTAGTTGCAAGAGAAAGTCTACGTTGAACAACCTCCAGGTTTTGTCAATCATCATTTTACTGATCATGTCTACCATTAGAACAAAGCCTTGTGTGGTTTTGAACAAGCTCCAAGAGCTTGGTATGAAACTCTTTCAACATTTCTAACTGATCACGATTTTTCTGTTGGATCAGTTGATAAGACATTGTTCTAATTTTTAAAGAATGATCATATTTTACTCGTTCATATTTATGTTAATGACATCATATTTGGGTCAACTAACCCCAAATTATGCGAGAAATGTGCTAATTTGATGCAGGAGAAATTTGAAATGAGCATGATGGGTGAACTGACATTCTTTCTTGGACTACAAGTGAAGCAACTTGAGGCAGGCACTTTTATTAGTCAAACTAAATACACGAAGGAGTTGCTGAAGAAATTTGGCATGAAATCGTGTTCAGCTGCAAGTACTCCCATGAGCTCATCAGTAAAACTGGACAGTGATCAAGGGAGAATATAAGTTGAGACGATACTTTACAGAGGTTTAATAGGTTCATTATTGTACCTAACTGCTAGTCGTCCTGATATTGTATTTGTTGTCTGTATGTGTGCTAGATTTCGGTCAAATCCTATGCAATCACATTTTTCAGCTACCAAGCGTATTTTAAAATATCTTAAGGCACACAAAATGTTTGGTTACGGTGTTCTAAAGACTCATCTTTCAATCTAGTTGAATATTCAGATGCAGATTATGTAGGATGCAAGCTTGATCGTAAAAGTACAAGTGGATCATCTCAATTTCTAGGAGACAGACTGATCTCTTGGTTCAGCAAGAAGCAAACATCCATAGCAACTTCCACAACTGAAGCAGAATACCTTGCTGTTGGAAGCTGTTGTGCTCAACTGCTATGGATTCAGCAACAATTGAGAGATTATGGAGTTGATGCTAAAGAATCGCCCATATTCTGTGATAATACAAGTACTATTGCTATTACCTACAATCAAGTTCGTCACTCCAGGACCAAGCACATAGATGTCAGGCATCACTTCATCAGAGATCATGCCTTGAAGAAGGACATCAGACTGGAATACATCCCAACTGAACAGCAAGCAGCTGATATCTTCACCAAACCATTGCCCGAGATTAAGTTTTCTCATTTTCGCAATATACTTGGATTAATTGATTTATCCTAATTAGTTTATGTTGTCGATATATCAGTTGTTAATTCATTTGTCAGTTCTATTGTCATTTACTGTTCATTCAGTTAGTTTTTCATCCATGTGAATTTCAACTAATGACAGTTAACTTTGGCAGTTATTATGTTCAGTTTGTTTTAGCCATTTGAATTTCAACTGATGTTAGTTAATCTTTTGTTAGTAAATTTTTATCAGTTATTTTGGTCGTGATTTACTTGTCAACTGATGAGATTAAGTAATGCAGGAAAATAAAAGGAAAAGATAAACTAAAATATCATTTTATTCATTTGAAGAAATTGGTGCGAATTACATCGTACAACTCCTCCTGAACAAAAGACCTCCACTTGGTCATCCATTGGTTTAAATCACCGGTGGAAGTCTTCAGGAAGCTATCAGATTCAGCTATTTGCTCCAGGATCCTTCGTTCCTTGTAGAGCATCAGCTTGTATACATTATCACTTTCAAAAATTTGCACTACACCAGCAACGTGCAAACGTTCCCGATATTTCTCGAGTTGTTCCACCAGTATGGGAGTGGTAGCCATCTCATTCTCCCCAGAGAAACTGGAGTTCTTGTAGCTCCTCCCAGAAGCAAAGGACTTGATGGAAGACTTCATCTTCCATCTCAGCCTTTCGCTGCTCAGCAGTTGAGCACATGAAGTCGTCTGCCAAGTCTAGAGTTTTTGAGCTACCTACACCTGCCATTTATCTGTTTAATATTACTTGCTGATGTGTTTAAGACTAACTGAGCTACCCTTATTTATAGCACAGGGACGAGGAAGATGAAAAGACAAAGTCATTACAACAGACGATTAACCTTCTAAGCATAAGATTTTATTTAATTCGTCTAGCTTAAACTTCTCGTAATCTTTATATGCAATTATTAAGGGGAAATTGTAAGTCTTGAGATTATTAGTCTTCATTGATGTGATATTCAAAAATATGAGAATGCATGACATTTAATGAGTAGCACTAAATGAGATAATGAAGTGTTGCACAAAGAAGAGACCGCACCCGCGCCTCAAGAAAGACCGCCCTCGCGGTGGATAGGCAGAGAATTGGCCATTTTTACAGTAAGGTCACCGCACCCGCGGTCCAAGATGCAGTGCACCCGCGGTTGATGGCCAGTAGGTTAGGAAATTTGGTGCGAACCAAGACCGCACCCGCGGTCAACATGACACCGCACCCACGGTTGTCGAATTGTGAGAAATGAAAAGTGATGCGGAGAGCTTAGCGCACCCGCGGTGGAAAGAGAGCGCACCCGCGGTGCTGCATGCGAGAAATCCACCTTTGTTCTTTATGATGACACATGGCATATATATATATATATATATATAGACTTAGGCTGAATCATTCTTTCTGGAATTCCAGAGGAGAGAACCAAGAGCAATTCAAAAGAAGCCTTAACTTCATGCCATCTTAGAAATGTGATTGTGAAGAATCTAGCCATTATATTTTTGAGCCAAGCTTATATCCGTGCTCCTTACATCGAGGGCTACGAAAGGATGTAAGTTTCAATACTTTTTTTCATGTTTTGAAGTTGAGAGATTGGAGGAATTTTGATATGATAGAGATTATGTGTTCATATGATTGTAGTTATTGTAGATTCGAAACCGGATCGAAGAAATGACGTCGTATGCGTGTACTACGATTTTCAGCATGTATTATGATTGAGAATATGCAGATTTTGAGAGTATGATGTATATATGGTGTTGATTATTTATTTTTGAGATTTGATATTGATATTTGAGTTGATCGGTAGCAAGAAACTACGTCGTTATGCCGTCGAAATACACCGAGATTGAATATTGTTATGAACATGTATTAGGTTGAGTTGTGGATTGACATTGTGCATCTCAACATTTTCATTTCAGAGTTGGATTGACAGATTTGATACTGACTTCGAGACTGCAATTTACTTCAATGTCAAGAAGGTATAACTCATGTGACTTTTGGGAGATACAACTCAAATGAGATTCAATTTGAGTTTCCCAATAAAATCACATACTAGAATAGTTATTTAACTTTTGATATGATTATGATTTGTTTATAGATTAATATTCAAATCTTTTGATATGATGATGCATTTACAGATTTATACTCATGCATTTAAGATAGGAGAGTCATTGGCAGACTTGCAAAACTTCTAGATGTTCGATGTATCGACGCATAGGAGCAGACTTCCTCCGATTGTAGACATTCGATACAAACACGACCGAATTCTAGGAATAAGACGTACCGTCACCCCGATTGGGAGGGTAGGTGGCAGACAGTGACATCACCGGGATCCCTAGAATTAGAGTTGATTCGAGACAAGACATGATTTGATTTGAATTGCATGTTTATATAGATTGATTTCATAGACTATGGAGCCTATTGTTATTGCTTTCATGCATGATTTATGATTATGTATTAGCATGCATACATGTTTTATATTGGGATTTATTCTCACCGGAGTTTCCGGCTGTTGTTATGTCTGTATGTGTGCATAACAACCGGTGGGACAGGATCTGGGTCACGACAGAGATGAGATCGAGGTAGCGTGGTGACTTCGGGCGCAGAAGATCACTAGTGGTTTCGTATTAGGCTTGTACTACTTGTAGATTGTAGTTTGTATTAAACACTAGTTTGGATGAATGTACTAGAACAAGATATGTACTTATGGTTGTTGTAATTAAATAAAGAAAGATCCTATGTTTAGTTTATATACATTTGATTTAATGTTAAAAGCAAAAATTTGACCCACATTTTATAATAAAGATCCGATTAATCCCAAAAGAATCGAGTTAGAGCCCGGGTCCCCACAACATGTGGTATCAGAGCAGTAGGTTCTATAGACTGAGATAGATTAGAATGAGCGGGGTAGATCGAGTCATCTTCCTTGCTTTTGATATGTTTGCATGATTTATTGCTTTCCCTACTATATGTTGTATTGTATCTGAGTTGATTTAAAGCATATAATTGTCAAGACTGAATCAGAACCGATTCTGGATCAGAGGAGAACTGAGACAGATTGTATATAGATTGTGTACTATTCTGTTTGATATTCAGATATGCCGCCTCGACGAGTACCGCAACCAGCAGCAGGTCAGGCACCAGAACAGGGCAGTACGTCCAGTGATCCGATGGACGTGACTGCTACACCGATGGAGACTTGGCTTAAACGGTTTCAGTTTTTCCGACCACCGACACTGAAAGGCACAGAAAATTCAGTCGAGTGTGAGAGTTGGCTAGAGGATATCGAGATGCTATTCGAATCCCTTGAGTACACTGATGACTGACGAGTGAAATTAGTTGGGCACCAACTGCAAGATGTGGCCAAGAACTGGTGGATTACTATGAGGAGAGCATTGGAGCACCGTGGTACACAGATTACTTGGAAGGTGTTCAAGACTGAGTTTTATCAGCGATTCTTCACTGTGTCTTACCGAAAAGATAAGGGTGCCGAGTTCGCCAATTTGAGGCAAGGACAACTGAATATAGAAGAATATGTTTCCAAATTCTCGTCATTGCTCCGATTTGCTCCTCATGTTGCCGAGAATGAAGAGGCTGTTGCGGATCAGTTTATAAATGGCTTGAATCCAGAAATCTTCACCTTGGTGAACACCGGTAGGCCTAACAACTTTACTGATGCGTTGAACCGTGCCAAGGGAGCAGAAGCTAGATTACTTAGGCAACGAAGCATTCCTTACGTTGCTCCGACTCCTAGACCGCCACTACCTTCAGTTCAACCCCCTCTTCGATTTGAGAGCGGTGGTAGTAGTAGCGGGAGGAAAGATCAGTTGTAAGCCAAGGGCAAACAATTCAAGAAATCAGGGAGAGTTCGTCGAGCTCCAGTGGGTCATGACAGAGAGGTCCTGGCCAGAGTACCGACTATACAGGTGTGTATTGCAGTTCTTGTGGAGGTAGGCATGCCGCTGAGTAGTGTCAGGGAGTCATGGGCCGATGCAATATTTGTAGACAACAAGGACACTTTGCCAGAGTTTGTCCCAAGAGAGGTGCACAGTGACCCCAGAGTGCAGGGTCATCTGCATCAGTGCCTCAGATTGAGAGACAGATATCTGTACATTCATTTCAGCCACCCTCTGCACAGTCCCAGCAGAGACCAGGAGGTAGTCAGACAGTGAGCCAACCTCCTAGACAGCAGGCTCGAGTGTTCGCGCTGACAGAGGAGCAGGCACAGGATGCGCCAGACGATTTGATTGCAGGTAACTGTTTTATTTGCGGTTATCCTGCAGATGTGTTGATAGACACAGGTGCATCCCATAAATTCATTTTTGAGCATTTTGCATTGACACATGCATTGCCCGTAGAGTCATTGTCTACTGTAGTGTCTATTTCTTCTCCGTTGGGAAGTGGTCTGATATCTGTGACTTCAGTTAGACATTGTATACTACAGTTTGAGGGGCATGAGATTGATTTAGACTGTTGTAATGCCCCAGAATTGTCGTAGAATTGATCAGACAAGATTAATGAAATATCCCAAGACTTGTAGAATTGATCAGATAAGATTATGGGATGTTGCTCGGAGCAAACTATAAATTTTAGAATGTGCAAGACCGCACCCGCACCCTTGTGTACACCGCACCCGCGGTGTAAGTTCAGTAGGGTAAGAATTTTGGGCGAAGCAAGACCGCACCCGCGGTCTTGCATACACCGCACCCGCGGTGCCAGACCGCACCTGCGGTATTGGAAGGGCCGCACCCGCGGTCATGAATTGTGCATTTTAGATAGAATTGCCGAGATTGAAGCGCACCCGCGGTACTGCAGGGACCGCACCCGCGGTGTGATGTGCAATGCGGAGAATGATGCCACGTTTCAGTTGGTGCATGCAGTATATATATAGAAGCATGACACGTTTGATTCGAATCAAAGGGGAAATCGATAGCTTGGGAGAGAAAGTTTAGTTCTTAAGCTTAGAATTTGGGTTACGAAGAATCCGTGTATCAGAATTCGAATTCGAACGCAGTATCGTACTCCTCTCGACAAGAGCTACACAAGGACGTAAGTTTTATTACGTTTTGTAGTGTTTTGAAAATATGATGTTGCTAGAATTGCATGGGATTCAGATATGGTGTTTTTACTACCGTAGACATTGTAGAATTGAAGTCAGATTAAAGAACAGACTGTTTCTGTAATTGTTATGATTTTCAGAAGATATTGATTGAGATTAAACACTAGATTTGTATTGTTCTTGATTGAAGAATAGAGAGATGATTATTCTTGTACGTCTGGATAGATTATTCAGTAGATATGTGAAGTCAGATCGAAGAAAGAATACCGTATGTCTGTGTTTTGTATGTCAGCATCTCTGAAGATGTATTTGTTAGATATTCATACGCTGGAACAGATTAATCAGATTCAGATATGATTTAGATTATATTGTGATATTATTGATATGACTCAGATTGTATTTTGTTCAGATATTGATCAGATTTTGTACTGAATTGAGTATTGATCAGAACAGATTGTGAATTGAGTTACACATTGATACAGTGTATTTATATTTGTCATTTCAGATCGGATATGGAAAGACTGGACTTCAAGACTTCGTCTTCCTCAGAGGGGGACGACAAAGGTATAATTCATGTGATATTCGGGAAGAAACAACTCAATTGAGATCACCATTTGAGTTGCCCAATAAATCACATACTATATGATTGTGTATAGATTTGTTTATAGAACTTGTATATAAATCTTGCTATGCTTTGTTTACAGAGCATGTGGCATTGCATTAGAATGATTATGCTTGTTTACAGATTTTGTATTCATGCATTAAGATAGGACAGTCTGGAGATCAGGCAGACTTCTAGATGTTCGGCGATATCTCAGCTTAGGGGAATGATCACCGCCCCTTTGTAGACGTGGATACAGATCAGGCCGAAGTCTAGGAATAAGACGTACAGCACCTCGATTGGTAGGGTAGGTGACAGCCAGTGACGTCTTATTCACCCCGGGATCCCTAGAGTTATAGATCGAGTCAAGTCTAGACATGATTTGATTAGGACTTCATGCTTATATGGATGTGGCTCCTAGATCATGGGACCCATCGTTATTGCTTTCAGTTGTGCTAGCATGTTTTATGATTTAGATTGTTGATATGCATGTTTATCCAATTTGAGTTGCATGCTTAATTTCATAGATTATGAAATATATTGTGTTTATACATGATCGCATGTTTTATGAATTAGTTTGTTTATATACATGCTTACCATGTTTTATACTGGGATTTATTCTCACCGGAGTTATCCGGCTGTTGTCTTGTTTTGTATGTGTGCATGACAACAGGTGGGGCTGGATCAGGGTCGAGATGACGATGAGAGAAGACGAGTTAGCGTGGTGATTCCGGACTTGTAGCAGACTTGGTTTATTACTTGAATGTAGTAATTGAACCTTAGACCTAGGTTGTACAGTATTGTACTTTTCTACTGAACTTTAGTTTTTATACAGATATGTATATTATGTAGATGCCATTACCTTCCGCACTTTATTTTAAAAAGAAAAATTTTTAGACCCTATTTATCTGAATAGATAATTAAATCCCAAAGACGATTAAGAAGATGATTAGCGTCCGGGTCCCCACAACAGGTGGTATCAGAGCTGATAGTTCCTTTAGACTTAGATTATCAGAGTGAGAGATCCTTTAGATTAAGATAGTCAGAACTGATAGATCCTTTAGACTGAGGTAGATTGAGATAGAAGAGAATGAGCGGGGTAGATTGAATTTTCTTCCTTGCATGTGATTGCTAGCATGAGAATTACGTCAATGTTGATTTGCATGATGTGTGCTAGCATGATTTATTGCTTTCCCTATTACATGTTGCTTGTTATCTGAGTTGATGGCAGCATGTACTTCCTAAGCCTGGATCAGAACCGAGTCTGAATCAGAGGTATATGATCAGAGGAGGGCTGAGACAGATTGTATAGATTGTGCACTCATGTGTTTGGTAATCAGATGTACCGCCCAGAAGAATTCCAGAAAGAGGCAGTACTTCATATGATCAGACAGGTAGGTCAGAACCTCAGATAGACGTGTCAGAAATTCAGATGGAAACACAGTTACAGAGGTTCCAGTCGTTTCAGCCGCCGGTTCTGAAGGGAAATGAGACGTCAGCAGATTGTGAGAAGTGGCTTGAGGAGACAGAAATGTTATTTGAATTCCTGAGTTTCACAGATGAGTGTAGAATTAGGCTTATTGAGAACCAGTTGCACGAAGCTGCCAGAAGATGGTGGTTACTCACCAAAGGAGCTTTAGAGCAGAGTCGTTCAGTGATTACATGGAAGATTTTTAAGGTTGAGTTCTACCAAAGATTCTTCCCCGTGTCATATAGAGAGGACAGAAGTGCAGAATTTGCAAACCTAAGACAAGGCCAATTGAATATTGATGAATATTCTGCAAAGTTCTCTACTTTATTGCATTTTGCTCTTCATTTAGCTGGGAATGATGAAGCTGTAGTGAATCAGTTCATCAGAGGATTGAATTCGGAGGTAGTTGCATTGATGAATTTGCAGCGACCGTACCATTTTGCTGATATCTTGAGTAGAGCTAGACAGCTAGGGAGGTTGTGTGTGAAGCAACCCCAGACGCAGCAATCCCCTCTTCGAATTGAGCGTGGTAGTACGAGTGGAAAGCAAGATTTGCTGAAAGCTCAAAGGAAACCGTTCAAGAAATTAGGAGGTGGTTCCTCTAGTTCCAGTGGTTCCAGCCCGAGCTATGCTGGGGTGTATTGCAGGACTTGTGGGGGAGACATCCCACAGAGCAATGCCAGGGAGTGACTGGTAATTGCCATATTTGTAGACAGCCGGGACACTTTGCTAGAGTCTGTCCCCAGAAAGGTTTTCGAAGATCTTAAAGCACAGAGTCATTGGTGGTAATGACTAAAGAACAGACCCAGAATTCGCAACAGGTACTATTCCTTTTATGATTATATGCATAGGTATTGATATGTACTACTGCATTATTTATGAGTATCTGTGATTGAGTAGCATGGAGATATGCTATATCTGTTGGGTCTGTGTATACTGTAGTATTGATTCCTTGGTTGTTGAGGAATATGTTGATATCAGAAATGTCTGTGACATAGGATATACTACGGTTAGATAAGAATGAGATTGAACTAGATTGTGATGGACTTGTGTTATATGATTCTGATTGCAGTATTGACATGTATATGCTTAACAAGTACAGAAATATCGTAGAATGTGTGCCAGAAACGGTAAGATTCAGACCAGATCTGGCTGATAAACGGAGATTTTCCGGTAAGGATTCTAGATCGAGAATTCCTTAAATTATTGTACTGTTTATGACTCGATTATTACAACAAGGAACAGATGGTATCCTTATGTATTCAATAGATTCATTGAAATCGAGTCTAGCAGTGACAGAGTTGCTAGTAATATAATAGTTGACTAGTGTTTGCCTAGATAAGATGTCAGATGTGTTTTATATCAGCAAGAATTGGCAGATTCATGTATGGGCTGAAGAATCCAGTTGACTGAATATTTCTCTGGAAGATATTTCAGTTCTGTTTCTAAATTGATAGATTTTATGTTCAGAGGTATTCTGAAAATTATGCTTGGTATATCTATGATTTATTGATATATTGCCGCATTTGAATGATTCTATTGAATATTTGAAGATTGTGTTAAATATTCAGAGAACTATGATCAGTGTATACAGAAATGGGTCAGGGATGAATCCAGTATGCAGTTATGGATACAGTGTTTATTCAGAATATGCAGTATCTGAAGATCGGTTGATTTAGACAGTTAAGACAGAAAGATCAAGAATTCCAGAAATGTCAGAAATTTATTATCTGTAGATTATCGTATTCTGATTATTTATTCTCTTATTGTTATATATATCTGCTGAGTATTGTTATTGTTTTACATCCGTATTTGTGCGATATCTTATATTGTTGGGAGCATATGTTATTTGCAGATAAGATATAGCAGTTGATCTGGGCAGTATGAGGATTGGTCAGATAGCCAGAATTTACAGTTGCTTGATTTTGTTATTTTATGAGTTTTCTTAAACTCACTAGATCTGTATAGGGTCTTTCTATTCTGAACCTGATGTGATATTACTGTTATTGTGAATCAGTGTTTGATACAGATTAGTGTAAACAGTCAGACATGTGATCAGAATGTTCAGAATTTGTTTGTAGTAATCAGAACAGAGCATCAGTCAGAATAACAGATATGTGATTTTGTGTTGTCTCATATTGATTAGTTTATGATATCAGATGTTTCAGAATTGTTTACAGATTTTGATATTGATAGTCAGAGCCGAATACCAGGTAGGTATTTCTTCTTTAGTTATGTTATTAACTGATTGTTTATACAGAATGGTTCGAATCTGAATTCACAGATAACGTCAGAACCGAACAGTTGTGGATTCAGTTTTCATTCAGATAATTGTGAATGTACGTTACTCGAACAGATAGTTGTGATATAAACAGATTAGATCAGTTGTAACAGAATTTGTACAGAAATGTTGGCAGAAATTGTACTGATAAGTCTGAATTGCTAACAGAAGAAGACAAAAAGATAGAAATTAGAAGATTATTACAGATTTCGTATAGTTCTGAATAGAATTTGTACAGAAATGTTGGCAGAAATTGTACTGATGTGCCGATTGATTCTCAAGTTCATCCTTTAGAGGGACCAGTTTTGGTTCCATCACCATCTGTTATTCATCAAGCCAGCTCATCTGCTGATCAGAATCCACCATCACCGCCTCCAGTTCAAGGAGAAATCATTGTAACTGATGTTCCAGTTCAGAATGTTGCTGTTACAGTCTCAACTGAACAAGCTTTAGTCATTTCTGAACACAACTCAGGAGAACCAGGAACCTCTCATCAGTCTCCTCCTCCATCTTCATCAGATTTTGATCTTATTTTGGAAGAAGTTCAGAATATGCAGAACAGTATGCAACAAATGATTACTGCCAAGATTCAGAACACTCAACTGTCACACACTCTTAAGTTGGACCATTCTCATCAGTTCAACTTAGAAAAACTAAACGCCATACAAGCTGCTGTTACCTCTCTGTCATTCGCACTTGAAGATATACAGAAAAACAGAGGGATATTTTCCAGTCTCACTGCCACTCAAGACTCTATCAACAAACGAGTTGACAGTGTGAGAGTCTCTTGTCTCAAGAAATATAGATTTGCTTCAAGTCGCAATGACTACTGCTATCAGCAATATTTCCGACTCTGTTAAGCTCCTATCAATTGATGTTCGGAAATTATCTACTAAGATGGAGCTGTTTGACAAAAAGGGGGAAGAGCCTTAAACTAATTTTAGAAAAGCAAAAGAATCTTAAATTCTTGTATTTATGAAGAATATGAGTTCAGTTGAATCTACATCTTATTTTATCTCCAAGAGTTCAGTTATTCAGTTATATTTTACTCTAAGTTTTGTCAAACACCATAAAGGGGGAAATTGTTGGAAACTTAATTCCGGTTTTTTGACAAAAAGACTTACCAACTGAACTAAGCAACTGAACTGATCATCAACTGAACACGTCATCTGCTGAACTTAGTTAACTGATCGATACAAATGATGTTCATTCTCGGCAAATGATTCCTTACCAGCTGATCTCTCAGCAGTACACGTCATCAGTTGAAAGCGACAACCGACAAAATAGTACATATACCTGCAACTAATAGTGTAACGCCGCATTACAGAATGAACAGAGTACGATTGTCAAAATATATCGACGTGGCAATCAACGGTTAGAATATTCAAACATTCTTTAATGTTACCGTTGAGAGGAGAACCTATAAATAGTCGAAGACAGCAACTAAAGAAACACCCCGACTTTCAGTTATCTCATTTCACTTGCTGTTACGTTGCAAAAATATTTACTTGCATTCAGAAATCAAAGCTCACGCTTATCAGTCATATCAGTAGTATTCAAGACTACATTCTCGAGCTTAAATAGCACTTTGTAATCGTTAATAGATTTTCTAAGTTGTGCTAAGATCAGTTACGATCTATAAAAGTGTTGTATACTAAGAGTTTCAGTTTTTGCAAAGTGATAAGTCCAAACTGAAGTGGGTCAGTACAGTGTCGTGTATTTGATCAAAGTCTTTTAGTGGATATCCTATCTTCGTGATAGAAGGGGTGACGTAGGAGTTATTCAAGTCTCCGAACAACCAGTAACATACAGTGTCATAACTTCAACTGTTATTTTCAGTTAGATACTCTATCTTTCAGTCAGTTAATTTTTGGCAACTGTTTTATTCAGTTTAACTGATTGTTATTGACCGACGGGATATCTAGTTTCAGTTTCTAACAAAACTGAACTCATATTGTCGAAGAATATTTAAATTCGAGCAGTGTTTATTCAACCCCCCTTCTAAACACTCTTTATTCGATTAACCGATCCTTTCAATATCTTTTAAATGTCCAATTTAAACCATAAAAATTTATGAACATTTAAATATAAACGTTTAACATATAAAAATAATAAATTTCCATAAATGTTTTAAATTAAACATTTTAACATCATAATCGTTTAAAATAAACATTTAAATCATAAACGTTTAAAATAAACATTTTAACATAAAAGTCATAAACATAAAAATGCCATGAACATTTAAAATTGACATATTAACATATAAAAATTCAATAACATCCATAATCATTGAAAATAATCATATTATCACATAAAACAGCAATTAGAGCACTGCCATGACGTTTACTAATTTCTAAGAGTAAAATTATCGTTTTACCCCTAGACGTAAAATTTCACGTTTTTGACTTTTTCTTAATTTCATTGAATCTAATATGTCCCAATAATTATTTAATCTTACATGAATTTTCTCTTATTTTTATTTGGCTTAAATTGATGACTTTTAAATAAATCTATAAATGTAGCATATTAGTGCGTTTTAATCCGAATAAAATCAAACCTTAATATAAAATTCTCAAATTAAAAACTTAGACTTTTAATAATTATTTAATTTTAAATATAATTTTTCATAATTTTATAAAGCTTAAAACTAGGCGTTTCAATTAACTCTAATTAGTGTTTCGTGCGGTGATTAAATCCCGAATGAATCCAAAACTCGTTATTTTGATCCCAAATTTTAAACATGGCATTTTTAAGATTTAATCTATCCTTCCGAGTCACGAGACACCCCCGTGGACCAATGGATTCAATTTTTGATCTTAAAATCTCGAAATTGACACCTCCATGAACCACCCGAGACATCTCCCAATTTACGCGAGCCAAGCCCGAGCCACCTCAAGCGAAACCCAACTTAACCCACCTAGGGACCCTACTAACAAAGCTCAGCCCAACAAACCAACCCTGGCCCACTCAAAAAGCTCCTGGAATCCGACCCAAATCCTACCACTGTGTGCGTGAGTTTCCTAGCCTAAGTAGGACTCCTAACCCAACTAGGACACTTCCAGCCTTTAACCACTTGACAACTCATGACCCAAACCTTCCCTGGACCACGCCTAGACCCTGCCCAGACCAGCCCAGCTCCTGAAACCCAAGCACGAAGCTTCTGAATCCAAGGATACAACCTGAGCATTTTTTGATTCTTCACGGTTGCTCCTTTTACCTCGAGCCAGCTGCGACCCAACTGCACCAGCCCCTAGCCCGACCCCTCTTTTTTTCATCCTTAGACCTTATTGGACCTACCTAGCCCAAGCCCCAGTAGTGTGCCCCTGAACCGCGCTGCTGCCCCTTGCAACAGATTGCGCAAGGACTCCCTTCTCCATGGGACACCTCTGGGGCTACGCGCGAGGGGCTAGGACCCTTCCTGACCTTGACCTATGTCCCTTAGGACCCAACACCTTGACCTGGTCGGGCCCCAAGACCCCATGAATAGTGATCGAACCCCTTGGCTTTGCACAACCCAACAAACTAACGTTCCTTACCTCTTTTCTTTGGCCTACGTTCCAGCTTTATTCTTTTTTTATTTGCAACGTTTTTGGTGCGCTTTAGGAATCTTTAAAACATGTAAAAACATCCCTCAAACATATCCTAATCATGACAGCCCCTTTAGATCATAAAAATCATGTTTTTGTTGACATATCATGCTTTAAAATTCATGTTTGATGCAAAAATGAAAATATATCAAAGTGCAACTTGTGTTTCATTCAAAAGACAATTAAATAAATACTATGGTATAATGGATGAGTAAAAGAAGAATTATGGCGTGCCTTTGCGTATTATACGCAGGAAAAACCTTTTGCGATTGAAGAATGGCGACGAAGAGACGATGGCTTTGATGCTTCCCTGGAATTACTAAAAATTTCAATTCAAATATTCAGTGTGTGCCGTGTGAATTGCTTGGGGAAGTTTGGGAGAAAATTTCAGATTGTTGGGGCGTGAAAGATCAAGGTTTTTTTTTTTTGGGGGGGGGGGGGGGGTTTCTTATTATACAGCTTAAATTAATTACTAATTAGGCATAGGCCCATTAAGGGTTTAATTAGGCCCAATTAAGCTCATTAATGATTAATTAAAATATTAAAATAATTTTGCTTAAATAAGTTTGTGAATTTATTAGCCGGGTTGCTAAAATGTTCTCATTTTTGTTGAAAATCCAACACCGATAAAAATTACATCCCGATGTATAAAATGACTGCAAAACCCCTTATTTTAAAAAATAAGAAAATCACCACTCATATTTTAAATAATTAAAAACAATTAACCAATAAAAACATTTTCTGTTTTTCAGTCATCGGTCTCCGTTCCTCGATCGCAACTCGAATAACCTTTATAAATATATTTTAATATAACCATGTAGGAAAATATATTTTAAACATGTCGATATGCACAACATATTTAATTAATTCAATTAAAATATTTAATTAAAATACAAGAGAGTTTAATAATTGCATGCATGTGGTTTGCGTGGACCTTTAAATTTTCGGAGCGTTACAGATGAAGGGTGTGTTGAGATTTGAAAAGAAGCGCAAGCTTAGTCCCAGATTCATCGTACCGTTCAAGACCCTGGAGAGAGTTGGAACACTCGCCTACATAGTTGCATTACCACTGAATCTGGCGGGAGTTCATGATGTGTTTCATGTCTCTTGCTGCGGAAGTACATGTCGAATCCTTCGCATGTGCTGAATTATGAACCATCAGTTGATGCCGCAACTGTCTTTTGATGAGAGACCCACTTAGATATTGGACAGACAAGAGAGATGGCTCCGGAACAAGGTGGTCCACATGGTCAAAGTCAATTGGCTGAATCATTTCGAGGAGGAGGCTACTTGGGAGACGGAGACCGAGATGAGGAGTCGCTACCCAGACTTATTCGGTAAATTTTAATTCCGAGGACGAAATTCAATATAAGAGGAGGGAGAATTGTGAGGTCTAGGAAATTCGGAGAATATGTAACCTGGTTGCAGGCAATCTGGGGCTTTATATAAAAATATGTGTTTAATGATTTTCATGCCTTTCATACATGATTATTGCATCACTACAAGAAAATACGGAATACAAAACATTTAAAAGACAACGAATTTACAAAAAAATCGTTGTTTTTAAATTTTTAACAACAGTTTTAGTGAAAACCGTTGTTATCGAGCTCAAATCGGTTTATTAGCGACGATTTAATAAACAACCGTCACCAATAGAGACAGTTTATTACAAACTGTCGTTATTATTGACGGTTTTAAAATCGTCGCAAATTTTGTACAAATACTCGCGTTTCCGGGCCATTTTCCTCCACACTGTCCACATTTACGATATATTTTTCTCTATTAAACGATTTTAGTTTGGATTTTGGATAAGTTTTTTCGCTTCAATTCTTGGAAAATTTTTAAGTGTAAGTTAAGATCATGAATATTATTAACTTAGTCAGATTGTAAGTTGGTAGATTTATTAAATTATAAAAGTATTTTTTTTACTTAAAAATTATTGATGAGTTAGTCAAAAATGCCGCTAAAATATCATAAACCGTCGCTAAAAACATCGCTAGTTAGCGGTTGTTAATCAATAATCGTCGCAAAATGACATCTACGACAACAGTTTAGAACTTTTGTCGTTGAGCGCACTTTCGACAACACTGCTGATTACAACAGTTATCTGGCAGCTACAACAACGGATAATATGTTGTCGTTTTGTGTTTTTGTAGTAGTGCATGATTAGAGTTTATTTAATAATTATTTTTAAGTTTCATGCATTAGAGTTTTAAGTTGCATTTCGTGCTCGAACGAGTATAGGATACTAGGAATAATTAAGAAAAATACTTTTATTGAATAATTAATTTTAATTATTTAATATGATGTGTTTTTAAGTATGATTTTTGAAAATGGGCCATGGTTGGGTTTTTTACCAGCCGGGTTATATTTTTACCGATACACAAATTTTAACGATTTGGATGACTTTTTGAGGGCTCGAGCAATATTTTCAAAAACATACCAGAAATATTTTTCGGGAGTGTGTTTGGGCTTTATGGATTTATTTTCGTGGTTAATGGGCCCAAAACCCTTGTAACACTTTTAAAATTTTAATTAGGGCCCATTATTGTGTTAATTGCTACTTGAACCCTACACCATCAAACCATAACTCTACCCTAACCCATTTGCCCGCCCGCCCCATAGCAGCAGCCATATTTTCGAAGCCCTCTTTAGCTGAAAGTCTTGGCTTTCTCTCAAGTTTTCAAGCAAGCTTCTTCCCGGCTCCTTTGGTGCTAGTCCGACGCGCGTATCTTCGAGCTTTCAAGTGCAAAAACTTATAAATGCAAGAGAAATTAAGGCATGCATTTATCTCATTTTTCTCTTCCTTCACGCCAATATTATGCTGAAATACGTGTAAATGCACGAGAAATCATTTATCTATCTTGAGGTCTCATTTTTATGCAAAGATTTGAGATGAAAGTGCATCTGTTTGCTTCATTCTCATGTTTGCCTAATTATGGTGCAAGGGGTTGCAAGGATTAGGATCTTAAGGGGCTTCACACATCGAAGATCAAGGTTTGATAGGTGCTGGAGTCTCGAGTTGCCGATCTTGAGAGAGAATCGTCCGGATCGTGAGCGTGTTCAAGGTGTAGGGTAGATCGGATGATAAGAGGGAGAGCCGACAATGCGAGGGTAGATCCAGGTTTTGCACCAGACTCTGGTGGGTCTGATTCATGGTCTGTAAGGGCTCAAACAACACTGGTCTTGACCTTAGGGCCGCACGAGGGAGACGAGTGAAGGGAGTGTCACGGTTGTGCGCTTTGGAGGCTAGCGAATGGATGGGACTTGAAGCATGCATGGGGCTGTGTGTTAGGGTTAGGTAGGTCCAGGAGGGTCCTAAGGTGAGCTAGGAAGGGCTGGTCGTCAAGGGTTAGGTCTAGGATTGAATAAACATGAGTTGGCACGACTAGGGTTTGGAGATTAGCAAGGGCCGAAAAATCCAGCAGCTTGTAGGGGCGGTTCGAGGAGCTTAACGGATTGGTCTAGATGGTTTAAGGGCTGTTGGGATGTGATTAAGTTGTGTTAAAAATTTGGGAAAAGTTTTGTGATAAGTGCAATTTATTGTACTTTTATTACTTGTTTTTAACTTGGAATTTTGTGATTCTTGAGCAGGTTTTATTTGATATGTTGTTTTTGTTATTGTAGTTTGGAAGAGTAGAAATGAGAGTTTGAGTGATATAGTGATGAATTAGAAGGTGCAAAGGACAAAGATACACGAAGCAACACCGCACCCGCGGTGTTCACAAGAGCGCACCCGCACTGTTCTCCGAGGCATGACCGCACCCGCGGTCATGCTAGCACCGCACCCGCGGTCTCACCAGAAGAGCAGGAGGAGTTTTAGTCGGAAGGGCACCGCACCCGCGGTCCTTATACCACCGCACTCGCGGTCATGCACAAACACCATTCCGGAAATTGTGAAACTTTGTGGACTTTGAAAAAAAGAAGGGGAAAATGGTGTGCTACGTGGGATATCTTGTCTAGACTATAAAAGGGTCTCTTTTTCATCATCTAGGGTATAGGGAGAGAAGCTAGGAAAAGGGTGGAGGCTATAAAAGGGTCTCTTTTTCATCATCTTCAACAAGTTCTTGCACATCTTTGGACAAAAACTTCATACACTCCAAAACTCTTGTTCTAAGTTCTTTCTTTCTTTATTTTTACTTTTATTTTGATATGTCTTGTTTAAGATTTATGTGTTGTTGTTTTATTTTCATTATTATGAACTAAATCTTAATTCTAGAGGAATGATGGAACAAAACTAGAAACCATGTGTTGAGATTCATGATTTATGCTATATAAGTTGTCTTAATTGTTTATTTGTGTTTTTCCAATCTTAATGCTTTCATTTTACTGGCCATATCTTGAATGATTTGTATGTTATAAATTATCACTTGAAAAAGGAAATTTATAATCAAGAAAGGGAAAAATACATCGATGGCATTTATATAGTTCGAGAGGACATATATTGCTTTGGAAGCCATTAAAAGAATTTAGTGCTTGTTTTGTTATTTAATTATCGATTGTTGACGGAGACGTGGCAATCCTTTGTTAGATAATTAGTATCTACTTAGCACTCGAGAGAGGGAGCAGATAATTATAGAATTCTTGGCTAATGAATAAGAAGGACAATTATAATATAGCTACACAAACATATCATGTAAGGCCCGAGATGTCATCATTTTGTGAGAACCCGAAAATTAAATAATTGATTTAAATTATTGAATGGCATTTTTGTGATTTTCGGATGGCATTTTCGTAATTATTTGAGGGAAATGGCATTTTCGTAATTATTGGATGGCAATGGCATTTTCGTAATTATTGGAGGGAATGGCATTTTCGTAATTATTGGATGGCAATGGCATTTTCGTAATTTTGAGAGAATTTGGGAAAAAAATTGGGAGGATGGCACGTGTGATTTCCCATGCAATTGATATATATAACAACTCAATTCCTCATTTCTGAAGAGGAAACGACCTAGAAAGGTTCCAGGGAATTGCCAAACTTCATCGTACCTTCAAATTGTGATTTGGAAGAATCAGTTATCAGAAATTGAATCCGGAAGCAGGTCTATGATCCTTGTATCGACAGCTACAACTGGACGTAAGTTTTGCTATGTTCTGACATGTTTTGAAATTATGATATTGTCAGAATTGAATATGCATCAGATATGGCGTTTATGCTACCGTAGACATTATAGAATTGAAGTCAGACTGAAGAACAGATTGTTTATGTATTTGTTATGATTTTTGAAAGATATTGACTGAGATTCTATATCAGAATTGTGTTAATATTCAGAGTATGAATTATGTTGACAGAGATTATGAGTTCCAGTATTTATATTTGTGATGTTTAGAGTGACGGGGTTATTCAGATTGTATTATTATGCCGTCGAAACATCAGTTGATTTAGATTGATCAGATTCAGATATGATTTTGATTAGATTGTGATATTATTGATATGACTCAGATTGTATCTTGTTCAGACATTGATCAGATTGTATACTGAATTGTGTATTGATCAGAACAGATTGTGCATTGAGTTATTCACTGATACAATGTATTCGATATTTTCATTTCAGATTGGATATGGACAGAGTTGAATACAGGTCATCGTCTTCGTCAGACAGGGACGACAAAGGTATAATTCATGTGATATTCGGGAAGCCACAACTCAAATGAGATTTCATTTTGAGTTGCCCAAAAAAATCACATACTAAACTGTTAATTATACTTTGTTATGTTTATGCTTTGATTATAGAATTGTATTCAAGTGCATGAGATTATTGTCATATTCAGATATGAATATGATTATGCTATGTTTACAGCTTGATATTCATTGCATCTAAGATAGGAGAGTCTTTGACAGCCATTGTCAAATTTCTAGATGTTCGGTGTATCTCAGCTTAGGAGCAGCTATTACTCCTATTGCCAGCGGTCGATACAGCTCAGACCGAAGTCTAGGAATAAGACGTACAGTCACCCCGATTGGGAGGGTAGGTGACAGCCATTGACGTCTTATTCACACCGAGATCCCTAGAGTTATAGTTGAGTCGAGTCTAGACATGATTTGACTAGAACTGCATGTGTTTAGAGATGTGGTTTCATAGACTATGAAACCCATGTTATTTGCTTTCAGTCATGATAGCATGTTTATATGATTTGATTCGAATTGCATGTTTATCTGATTTGAGTTGCCTGCTTATTTTGATTTAATTTCATAGAATATGAAATCTATTACTTTTAAGTTTATTCATGATAGAACTTTTCATGATTTACTTTGTGTATATGCATGTTTACCATGTTTTATACTGGGATTTATTCTCACCGGAGTATCCGGCTGTTGTCTTGTTTTGTATGTGTGCATGACAACAGGTGGGACAGGATCAGGGTCGAGAAGACGACGAGAGAAGACGAGTTTAGCGTGGTGATTCCGGACTTGGATAGATTGGGTTTATTACTTGAACATAGTAACCAAACCGTAGATTTAGATTGTACAGTATTGTACTTTTATACTGAAATGTATTTTATACAGATATGTATATTACGTAGATGCCATTACCTTCCGCATTTATATTTTAAAAAGAAAAATTTTTAGACCCTGTTTATCAGAACTGATAATTAAATCCCAAAGAAGAATAAGGAAAAGATTAGCGTCCGGGTCCCCACAACAGGTGGTATCAGAGCTGATAGTTCCTTTAGACTTAGATTATCAGAGCGATAGATCCTTTAGATTGAGATAATCAGAGTGGATAGATTCTTCAGACTGAGATAGCGGAGAATGAGCGGGGAAGATTGAATTTTTTGTCCTTGCATGTGATTGCTAGCATGAGATTTATTTCAATGTTGACTACATTGTGTGTGCTAGCATGATTTATTGCTTTCCCTATTACATGTTGCGTGTTATCTGAGTGGTTTGCAGCATGTAATTACTAAGCCTGGATCAGAACCGAGTCTGAATCAGAGGTATATGATCAGAGGAGGGCTGAGACAGAGTGTATAGATGGTGTACTAATCTGTTTGATATTCAGATATACCGCCTCGAAGAATTTCAGAAAAGGGCAGTACTTCGTCTGAACAGAGAGATGTATCAGAAACTCAGTTAGAAGAAAAGATGAAGGCATTTGAGTTATTACAGCCGCCGGTTCTGAATGGTACCGAGACATCTGAAGATTGTCAGAACTGGTTTGATGATATAGAAATCTTGTTCGATTTACTTGACTGTACAGATGAACAGAGGGTTCAAATGGTGCCTTATCAGTTACGAGAAGCCGCCAGGAGTTGGTGGATTACCAATAGAAGAATGTGGGCACAGAGAGGTACAGTGATGTCGTGGGAAATAATCAGAACTGAATTCTATCGAAGATTTTTCTCAGCTTCTTACCGAGAGGACAAGAAATTAGAGTTTGAGAATTTGAGCCAAGGGCCGCTGAATATTGACCAATATATTGCTAAATTATCTACTTTAATGCATTTCGCTCCTCATTTAGCTGGAAATGATGAAGCTATCGTAAATCAGTTCATCAGAGGGTTGAACTCAGAGGTAGTTGCATTTATGAATTTGCAGCGACCTTACCATTTTGCTGACATCCTGAGTAGAGCGAAGAGAGCTGAGGCGAGTCTGATTAGACAATTGACAAGGTTGTGTGTGAAGCCACTTCAGACACAGCAATCCCCTCTTCGATATGATCACGGCAGTACGAGTGGGAAGCAAGATGTGCTGAAAGCTCGAAAGAAGCCATTCAAGAAGCTAGGAAGCAATTCATCTAGCTCTAGTGTTTTTGGTCCAAGTTATACTGGAGTGTATTGCAGAAGTTGCGGAGGAAGACATTCCACCGAACAATGCCAGGGATTAAGTGGTAGATGCAATATTTGTGGACAGCCGGGACACTTTGCTAAAGTTTGTCCCCAGAAGCGTTCCCGAAGATCGTAGGGAACAGAGTTCACTTGCAACCACAGATTCAGAATTCACAACAGGTACTAGTCTTTTTGATTCTATTGCATATGTATTGATATATACTAATGCATTTGTTGAGAATATCTTTGACTGAGTTGCATGGAGATATGCTGTATCTGTTGGGTTTGTATATACTGTAGTATTAATGTCCTTGCTTATTGAGGAAATGTTGATATCAGAGATTTCTGTATATATGGTATACTACAGTAAGATGAGAATGAAATAGAGATAGATTATGATGTACTTGTGTTTTCTGATTTGACTACATTATTGATATGTATATGCTGAACAAGTACAGACATATTGTAGAATTTTTCCAGAAATGGTAAGAGTCAGACCAGAGATGACTGATCAGTGGAGATACCACGATAAGGATTCTAGATTTAGAATTCCTTTGATAATTGTATTGTATATGACTCGATTAATACAGAAAGGAACAGATAGTATCCTTATGTATTCAGTAGATTTACTGAAATCGAGTATAGCATTGGCAGATTTGTCAATAATATACGACTTGATTGATATTGCCCAGATAAGATTTTTGGAATGGCTGGATATCAGAAAGAAAGATAGATTTCAAAATTGAATTCAGATCAGATATTGATTGTTGTTTTAGAATTCAGCACGGAATAACATTGAATGTACAGAATGCTACAGAATGAATTGGAAGAACAGTAGAAGAATATCAACCAGGAGTTACAGCTGATTTAGTGTTTCTCTTTGGTATGTTTCAGTATATTCAGAAATGTTCTGATGATTCTATACTTGTTATATCTTGAGATTCTGATATAGTTGCAGTATTTGATTGATCGAATCCAATATCTGGAGATAGTAGTGAATATTCTGAGAATTAGAATTATTGTATACAGAAGCTATTCAGATAAGAAGTCTGCTTGAAACAGATTGTATTCAGAGTATGCGTTATCTGACGTTAGTATACAGATTGATTTTGATACAGTTGAGATTGTAAGCAGTGATTGATAAGATATCGATATCAGATAGAGCAGAAAGTTCAGAAATGTCAGAATTGTCAGAGATATATTTTGTCTGATTTGGCAGATTATTTATTCGACTGTTGCTTTATATCTGCGGAGTATTATTGTTCTAAATCAGTATTTGAGACATCTTATATTGTTTTGGGAAGCCTATTTTATGTACAGATGAGATATAACAGTTGATCAGAATGACAGGAAGATATTTATCAGAAATCCGTGTTTTATGAGTTCACTGAACTCACTAGATCTGTATAGGATATTGATATTTCGTTTCTGATTTGATATTACTGTTGTTTTGAATCCGTATATGCTACAGATTTTTTGTGAATCACGGAGAGTGTATACAGCTCCAACCGAATCAGAGTTGAATTCGAGAGGTACAGCTATTCGGAAATGTGTTCAGAATGTTCATAACTTGATTTCGATAATCAGAATAGTGCATCGATCAGAGTAACAGATATGTGATTCTGTGTTTTGTATTGAGATTGATTATCTTATGATGTCAGAATGTTTCAGAATGGTCAACAGAATTTGATATTGATAGTCAGAGCCGAATACCAGGTAGGTATTTCCTTTTTAATTTCTGTTATTAACTGATTTGTTTATATCAAATAGTTCGAATTAGAAAGGACAGATAGTGTCAGAAACTTACAGTAATAAATCCAGTGTTTAGTCTGATGATTGAGAATGTATTGTATTCGAACAGATAGTTGTGATATAGACAGATTAAATCAGTTATGACAGAAATTGTATTGAAATGTTGGCCTGAATTGTACTGATATGTCTGAATTGCTAACAAAAAAGATAGAAAGATTTATATCAGAAGATTTAATACAGAATTTGTATATTTCTGACGAGAAATGGGGAGTATGATTCGATGAGTTTCGTAATGAGATTACTGCAATACTTCCAGAATATGATAGGATATGATTAAGATTGACAGATTGTTCAATCTATATCTATCAGTTTGTACAAGATAAGGTACAAACATGACCAATGACACAGATTGGTGTCAGAGAAGTGGTCAGAAAGATCAGAATGCCAAAGTAGATTATTTCAGATTGTGATTTTGATTGATTTTGTACTTATGACAAAATATATTATGAACTTTTTTATAGATTTGTCACAGACTGACAGACAGTCAGAGTATATTTTATCCAGATATTGGAAGAGCTTGATCGAATTATAGAGTGCTGGATGTTAGCACTAATTGATATGACTTATTATCACTGTATGACAATACCTATCAGCCTACCAGATTGGTAATGAGATAGTTATAGACAAGACAGTATACAGTGAATACTACAGATTTCTTTTGAGGAAAATTCGAAGAAAGATAAAGATAGTTCAGAATGAACAGATGTCATAAACCAACATCGGATGATGATGATTGGTATTTGAGGTCGAAGATTGTATATGTCCTTGATTGGGATAAACAGATTTGATAATGGCTGATGATATTGATTTGTTATGAACTGTGATTGGTTTATACGAATGTTGTATAACCAACATGGAAAGATTGATTCTGTCAGAAGGATTGGAGAAGTAGTATGATATTATACTTAGTGAATTCTTATTCCAGACTGGAATCAGATATTTGAATTTTGGATTTAACCTCTCGTATACATTTCTTCTGAGATATCTGAATAGATTATTGGCGAGTTCGAGGACGAACTCAGCTTTAAGAGGGGGAGAAATGTAAGGCCCGAGATGTCATCATTTTGTGAGAACCCGAAAATTAAATAATTGATTTAAATTATTGAATGGCATTTTTGTGATTTTCGGATGGCATTTTCGTAATTATTTGAGGGAAATGGCATTTTCGTAATTATTGGAGGCAATGGCATTTTCGTAATTATTGGATGGCAATGGCATTTTCGTAATTTTGAGAGAATTTGGAAAAAAATTGGGAGGATGGCACGTGTGATTTCCCATGCAATTGATATATATATAACAACTCAATTCCTCATTTCTGAAGAGGAAACGGCCGAGAAAGGTTCCAGGGAATTGCCAAACTTCATCGTACCTTCAAATTGTGATTTGGAAGAATCAGTTATCAGAAATTGAATCCGGAAGCAGTTCTATGATCCTTGTATCGACAGCTACAACTGGACGTAAGTTTTGCTATGTTCTGACATATTTTGAAATTATGATATTGTCAGAATTGAATATGCATCAGATATGGCGTTTCTGCTACCGTAGACATTATAGAATTGAAGTCAGACTGAAGAACAGATTGTTTATGTATTTGTTATGATTTTTGAAAGATATTGACTGAGATTCTATATCAGAATTGTGTTAATATTCAGAGTATGAATTATGTTGACACAGATTATGAGTTCCAGTATTATATTTGTGATGTTTAGAGTGACGGGGTTATTCAGATTGTATTATTATGCCGTCGAAACATCAGTTGATTTAGATTGATCAGATTCAGATATGATTTTGATTAGATTGTGATATTATTGATATGACTCAGATTGTATCTTGTTCAGACATTGATCAGATTGTATACTGAATTGAGTATTGATCAGAACAGATTGTGCATTGTGTTATTCACTGATACATTGTATTCGATATTGTCATTTCAGATTGGATATGGACAGAGTTGAATACAGGTCATCGTCTTCGTCAGACAGGGACGACAAAGGTATAATTCATGTGATATTCGGGAAGCCACAACTCAAATGAGATTTCATTTTGAGTTGCCCAACAAAATCACATACTAAACTGTTAATTATACTTTGTTATGTTTATGCTTTGATTATAGAATTGTATTCAAGTGCATGAGATTATTGTCATATTCAGATATGAATATGATTATGCTATGTTTACAGCTTGATATTCATTGCATCTAAGATAGGAGAGTCTTTGACAGCCATTGTCAAATTTCTAGATGTTCGGTGTATCTCAGCTTAGGAGCAGCTATTACTCCTATTGCCAGCGGTCGATACAGCTCAGACCGAAGTCTAGGAATAAGACGTACAGTCACCCCGATTGGGAGGGTAGGTGACAGCCATTGACGTCTTATTCACACCGGGATCCCTAGAGTTATAATAGAGTCGAGTCTAGACATGATTTGACTAGAACTGCATGTGTTTAGAGATGTGGTTTCATAGACTATGAAACCCATGTTATTTGATTTCAGTCATGATAGCATGTTTATATGATTTGATTCGAATTGCATGTTTATCTGATTTGAGTTGCCTGCTTATTTTGATTTAATTTCATAGAATATGAAATCTATTACTTTTAAGTTTATTCATGATAGAACGTTTCATGATTTACTTTGTGTATATGCATGTTTACCATGTTTTATACTGGGATTTATTCTCACCGGAGTATCCGGCTGTTGTCTTGTTTTGTATGTGTGCATGACAACAGGTGGGACAGGATCAGGGTCGAGAAGACGACGAGAAAAGACGAGTTTAGCGTGGTGATTCCGGACTTGGATAGATTGGGTTTATTACTTGAACTTAGTAACCAAACCGTAGATTTAGATTGTACAGTATTGTACTTTTATACTGAAATGTATTTTATACAGATATGTATATTACGTAGATGCCATTACCTTCCGCATTTATATTTTAAAAAGAAAAATTTTTAGACCCTGTTTATCAGAACTGATAATTAAATCCCAAAGAAGAATAAGGAAAAGATTAGCGTCCGGGTCCCCACATATCACATGGTGGATAGTTGTGTGAAGTCAAACCTCTAGATCTTTTATTCTATTGTTCAAATCTGTTTGTTGGTACAATTAAATTTATTTTTAATACTGTCATTGGTATAATCAACTTTGTTAAGTGAATATACTAAATAAAATCGAGACTATTTTAATTACAAGCATTAATATAAATTTAGAAATACATTCCTCGTGGGATAGACACTTGTACTCGAAATTACATTTTACTATAACTTGACGTCGTGCACTTGCGAGCATTAAAGAAAACACGCAACAAGTTTTTGGCGCCGTTGCCGGGGAGTGTAAAATTTGAATTTATTTTAGTATTGTTACCAATTAGTCTAGATTTTAATTTAGAGCTATTTTTATTATACTACATTAAACACTGATTTGTTTATTGTCTTTGTTTGACAGTGCATGCGAAGATCGCAAAATCTTGACTTACTTATCTTTGATCCTGAGATCGAAAGAACCGCAAGAAGGTTAAGAAAGGCAAGAAGAGAAGAGATTCTAGCAATGGCTGAAAACAGAGACAATGAAAATCCACCCCCTGCAATACCCATCCGAGATCATTTTAGGTCGGTACTGAATGCTCATTATTCAGGCATAGCACGAGGAACTATTAATGCAAATAACTTTGAGCTCAAGCCCGCATTGATAAACATGGTTCAACAGAATCAGTTTGGGGGAGCCGCCACTGCAGATCCTCATTTACATCTCAGAACATTCCTTGAAATTACTGATACGGTAAAAATAAATGGTGTTTCTGATGATATAATTCGATTGCGTTTGTTTCCTTTTTCTCTTAGGGACCAAGCAAGAGGATGGCTCCAATCGCTTCCTTTGGGGAGTATCACTACCTGGCAGGATTTAGCAACCAAGTTTCTTGCAAAATATTTCCCACCTGCAAAGTCTGCACAGTTGAAAATCGAGATAAGTACTTTTAGGCAGACTGATTTTGAGCAACTATATGAGGCATGGGAACGGTATAAGGAATTGTTGAGGAGATGTCCAAACCATGGTTTTGAAGATTGGGTACAGATTGAATTATTTTACAATGGTTTGAATGGACAAACAAGAGGCACTGTTGATGCAGCAGCTGGTGGCACGATATTTGCCAAATCACCCGATCAAGCATATGATTTGCTTGAACAGATGACCATTAACAGTTATCAGTGGCCGTCTGAAAGGTCAGGAGTAAAGAAGCAAGCTGGAATTTATGCCATAGATCCTATTACATCACTCACCGCTCAAATTTCAGCTTTGACAACTCAAATTGCAGCAATGAATAAAGCTAGTACATCAGAGGTTGAAAATGCATCTGTTGTTACTGAAGAACCACATATTCCAGATGAGGCACATTATATCAACAATAAGAATTTTGGTGGTTATGGAGGATATCGAGGTAACCCTCCCCCTAACACTTATCATCCTGGTTTGAGAAATCATGAAAATTTTTCATATGCAAATAATAAGAATGTGTTGAATCCTCCACCGGGGTTTAATACATCAAAGGGGGAAGGAAAACCTTCACTTGAGGATTTAGTTGGGACGTTTGTTGTAGAATCGAGTAAAAGAATGGCTAGGACTGAATCTCATCTTGATGGCATGGAAACTCACATGGGAAATATGGGAGCCAAAATGAAGTCATTGGAGACACAGATTGGTCAATTAGCTAATGCATTGAAAGATCAAAATAAAGGTCAGTTCCCAAGTAATACTGAAGTGAATCCAAATGAGCAATGCAAAGCTGTGACTTTGAGAAGTGGAAAAGAACTTGAGGGTAAAAATTCCAATGAAAAGGATGAAAAAGAGTTGACTGTTGAAGAAGTTGAAATTGAGGGATCCAAAGTTGAAGTTGAACAACCTCCGGTATTTCAGCCAATACTTCCATATCCACAGAGGTTTAAAAAGAAGAAATTGGATGAGAAATTTGCCAAATTTTTGGAAATTTTTAAGAAGATTCACATCAACATTCCATTTGCTGATGCGTTAGAACAAATGCCAAACTATGCAAAGTTCATCAAAGATGTGATGTCAAAGAAGAGGAAGTTGCATGAGTTTGAGACAGTGAAGTTGACAGAAGAGTGTAGCGCCATACTTCAAAGGAAACTACCACAGAAACTCAAAAATCCAGGGAGTTTTACTATTCCTTGTGTTATTGGTGGTTCTAGAATAAATAAAGCTTTATGTGATTTAGGTGCCAGTATTAATTTAACGCCTTTTTCTATTTACAGGACTTTAGAGCTTGGCGAGGTGAAGCCTAGCACTATTACTCTGCAGCTGGCGGATAGATCACTTACATATCCACGGGGTATAGTGGAGGATGTTCTGGTAAAGGTAGATAAATTTATATTTCCTGCTGATTTTGTCATTTTAGATATGGAAGAAGATCAGGACACTCCATTTATCTTTGGAAGGCCATTCTTGGCCACCGGAAAAGCTTTGATTGATGTGCACAAGGGTGAGCTTACATTGAGAGTAGGTGGAGAAGAAGTCATGTTCAACATCTACAACACAATCAAAGAACCAAATGAGGTAAGTACTTGTAATAGTATTGATGTAATTGATTCATGTATATCTCATGTTGGTGCAGGTAGATTGACGAAAGATTCTTTGGAGAGATGCTTGTTGGAATCGGCGTCTATACTGGATGAAGATGATTGGGACGTGCAAGAGGAGTTACTTGTTCTCGATACATTGCCTAAAGAAAAGATTGATGTGCATAATGTAGAACTACTTGAAGATGCAAGTATAGAGGTACCAAAAGTATCCCCTGAATTGAAGGAACTTCCAAGTCACCTCTGTTATGCATTTTTAGGTGAAAATTCAACATATCCAGTAATCATCTCTTCTTTTCTTACTTGTACTGAAAAAGAAAAATTGTTGAGGGTGTTGAGAGAATTTAAATCTGCTCTGGGATGGACAATTGCTGATATAAGGGGAATTAGCCCTACTGTTTGTATGCATAAAATTTTGATGCAGGAGTCATATTCACCTTATGTTGATCATCAGAGAAGGCTTAATCCTGCAATGAAAGAGGTTGTGAGGGCTGAGGTATTAAAATTGTTAAATGCTGGTGTTATTTATGCTATATCTGATAGCTCATGGGTTTCACCAGTACAAGTAGTACCTAAGAAGAGAGGAATAACTTTAGTGAAAAATGAGAACAATGAATTGATTTCAACTCGTCCAGTGACTGGTTGGCGAGTTTGCATAGACTACAGGAAATTGAATGATGCTACTAGGAAAGATCACTTCCCACTTCCATTTATTGACCAGATGCTTGATAGAGTTGGTGGTTATCATTATTATTGCTTTCTAGATGGCTATTCAGGTTACAATCAGATTGTCATAGCACCGGAGGATCAGGAGAAGACTACCTTCACTTTCCCTTACGGTACATTTGCTTTCAGGAGAATGCCATTTGGACTATGCAATGCACCTGCTACTTTTCAGAGGTGTATGATGGCCATATTTTCTGACATGGTTGAGGAAATAATGGAGGTTTTTATGGATGACATTTCTGTATTTGGTACATCTTTTGATCATTGTTTGCAAAATTTAATGCTTGTTTTGCAGAGATGTCAGGCTAAGAATCTAGTTCTGAATTGGGAAAAATGTCACTTCATGGTTCCAGAAGGTATTGTGCTTGGCCACAAAATTTCAGCTAAAGGAATAGAAGTTGACAGGGCCAAAGTTGTGGCAATTGAAAATCTTCCACCGCCGAAGAATGTGAAAGGAATAAGAAGCTTCTTGGGACATGCCGGGTTTTATCGTCGTTATATTAAAGATTTCTCTAAAATTACTAGACCTTTATGTAATTTATTAGAGAAAGATTCTACATTTATTTTTGACGATGACTGTTTGCAGGCATTTAACAAAATCAAGGCAGCACTGATTTCAGCACCCATCATGATAGTGCCTGATTGGAAGGAGCCCTTTGAGCTCATGTGCGATGCTAGCGACTATGCTGTGGGAGCATCATTGGGACAAAGGCGAGACAAGATGTTTAAAGCCATCTACTATGCAAGTCGTACACTCAATGCAGCCCAACAAAATTACACAACTACTGAAAAAGAGATGCTAGCAGTGGTGTTTGCATTCGACAAATTCAGAACATATCTCATTGGCACCAAGGTAACCGTTTTTACTGACCATGCAGCTCTTCGTTACCTGTTTGCCAAAAAGGATGCAAAGCCCAGGTTGATACGATGGATACTCTTACTTCAAGAATTTGACTTTGAGGTCAAAGACAAGAAAGGTTGTGAGAACCAGGTGGCTGATCACCTGTCGCGACTAGAGTTGGAAGAAAGAACTGAAGGTGGAGCTATCAACGAGTCATTCCCAGATGAGCAACTTTTCAAGGTAAGTGTTACATATCCGTGGTTTGCAGATATAGCTAATTTCCTTGCTGCAGGAGAATTGCCTTCAGATTTAACGTATCATCAAAAGAAGAAATTTCTTCATGATGCCAAGTTTTACCTGTGGGACGATCCGTTCTTGTTCAAGAGATGCACTGATCAAATAATCAGACGATGTGTAGCTGAGGAAGAAGCGGGTATTATTCTAGAGCAGTGTCATTCCTTACCCTACGGTGGACACTTCGGGGCATCTAGAACAGCAGCTAAGGTATTACAGTCAGGTTTCTATTGGCCTAATTTATTTAAAGACAGTTATACTTTAGTCAAGTCATGTGATAAATGCCAAAGAGTTGGCAATATTTCTAGACGACATGAATTACCACTAACAAATATTTTGGAGGTGGAACTCTTTGATGTCTGGGGTATTGATTTTATGGGTCCCTTCCCATCTTCGTTTGGTTAAAATATGCAACGTTTAAGGGTCTATTCTCAATGTTTTTGACGTTTCTATGAATGTATGATTTGTGTTATCAATCCAAATGAAACACTACCAATATGAGACATTTAGGGGTCATAAAAGATTCTTTTAACATAGGAATGTAGGTTAGAAACGAGCATTGCTCAGGAAAATCGGAACCTAGGGTTTCTAGAGCCTTCCATGGTGCTTTTGGGCACATAGGGGTCTCGGCTAAGGGGAGTCAGCACCAGGGCTTGGACCAATCCTTGTGGGGCTATGGCTTGAGAGTGAGGAAGGGCTCAACACTGGCTGGACAGAGGCTAGATGAAGGAGGGCAACAACCGAGAGTTTCCAAAAGAGTCTTAGGGGTTTTGTCTAGGGGTTTGGTCTATGTGGCTAGGGCCTGGACGCGTCTGTTGCGGAAAAAGGGCTGAGGCGCGCGCATGGGAGGAGGAAGAGGAGAACTCGCACGGCTCAGGGCTGGCTCAGTGTTTGTCTAGGCCGGTCAGCGTGGTATAGGAAGTGTAAGCTCGTGTCTGGGCTGTCGTGGGTCAGGGTGGTCCGATGGTGGCTCGGGGTTGTAGGCATGTGGCTTGGCTTGGGAAAGAAAGGGCTCGGTTAGGGCTATGTAAGGAAAAAATGTTCCTGAACCTTGGTCCACAAGTTTTGGATCATGGTTCATGAGGGTAGTTTAGGAATGAAAAGTCAAAGTTTAAAATTTACGCATGAAAATATTATGTTTTGGAATTTATTCGGGTTTTAAAATGCTTTACGGTTTATGTTAGCCCCAATTTTCTTAATGACTTTCAGAATTACTCAAGACAAGGTGTCTACCTCAACTCTTACTTTCGTCTATCAAATAACCTAACCATCAATCATACCCAACTTTCTAGAAAGATTAAATTCTAACAAAGGTATAATCTTAATTGTGAAGATCATGACAAAAACTTATGACACATTAAACTCAAGTTCCAAAAAATTTGTTAACCGATCAACTTTAGTAATGTTTATACTTATAACTTAACTAACCGATCAAATTGACCCTAAATTGTCATCACTTTAAATTCTTAATTTGCCACAACATCATTTCTCTAACGCTTAAATTTTCAATCCCAAGATTGATTCATCCTACATTGTCCTTGATTACCATTCCTTATAACATTGTAACCCATATATCTAAAGGTTCTAAATATCCTTCAAGCATAAATCACCGAAAATTCCTATCATTTAAGCCATCAATTCTCACTTACTGTTAAACTAGTCCCTCAAATTTCTTAAAATTTCAACATTAATTCTTAATTTCCTCAAAACTTATCCAATTTGTCCTTAATTTTGGAAATTCCACAATTAACCATAAATTCTTGGCGTTCCTAATTCCATTTTATAGGGTCCTTGTAACATAAGGTTCAATAATTTTAAGCTTATTAAACCCAAAATCAATTCCATAACCTCGAAAATTACTAGTTTAACCCAAGTGTTCCTCAAAAGTTCAAATTTATTCCTCAAAATTTCGAAATTTTCAATTTCGTCCTTAAATTCTCGAAAATTACATTTTTTGCCTACAACTCTTCGAAATTTGCATTTTGTCCGCATAAAAATTCGATTTTTTTTCATTAAACCTTAAAATTCTTGAAACTAAAAATTTAATCTCAAAATTTGGTAAATTAGAAAATAGTCCCTCAGAATTTTAATTTTGCACTTAGGTCCTCAAATTATTGGTCACTACAATTAGGAATCAGTAAATCCAACTAGATGGGGCATGCATCCTAAATAAATTCTATGTTTTTTATACTTCCAAATATTTTCGTAGTCTATCCACAAAAATTAATTCAACTAGCAACCACGAACCATCAGTAATTTCTTAGAATTTCTAAAGTCCCAAAATCTTTCATAATCTTCAAGATTAAATTATGACCCATAAGGAGGACATCAGTACTACTGACCTAA